>NC_037540.1:1954516-1965865 GCF_001531365.2 Cynara cardunculus var. scolymus
GGGGTTGTTTGGGGATGTGCATGATGAAAAGGATGGATGAGTGCTCCTTTTTGGGAAAAAAGATCAATATAACTTATGTGGTCAAGATTCTAAATCATGAGTCTCAAACAAAATCTGAATTTAGTGGAAATCTAATAATTATATAGAGAGAGATAAAGGTGAATTATTATGCAATCTTTTACATTTGTATAATTAATATAACTCAATCTTAATCGTTCATTTTAATTTGATGAATATGTGATTCCATAAAAATTTTGATTGTTTCATAATATAAAGTATTGATCATAATTAATAAACGTTATTTATATTTCATAAATATTTAAATCATAATAAATAAATTTTTATTATTTTTATTAATATCTCAATTGATTGGGTTGTATTGGTTGTACAAATATGATGGGTTACATATACATATATATCTTTTTTGTTAGTCATCTTTATTTGTTAAAAAATATTGTTTGAAGATTTTTTTTATTATAGTATCTTATTGAAATACACTTCAATTTTTTTAATTGAATAATTCAAATATACTTTAAATCCTTTTTCTACAAAAATATTATAGATGTTGTCATAATTATAATTTGGGAAATTGTATTAAATTGAAACTAACTTTGAGTTAATTCCTACTTTAGAAAACAAACTTTAAAAAAATTCATTTTAGGGTTTGAAACCACCTTTTAATTTATTTAAAGATCTTGTTTACTTGTTGAATAGGTAACCGGTCTTTATTAAATGACATGGCAAAAAATGAATAAATTAAAAACTTACATAATATATAAGGGGGTGTTTGAGATTGTTAATTTGAAATAACTTATGTTTTTTTACAAAAATGTTTATCAATTTATCATAAGTTGGAATGATTTAACTTCTTCAAAAACTCCTTATTACCGGTTTGGCACCGATATAAGTTGTTTATCCAAACACTCAAAAGTGTTTATTACCGATATCACACTAAAATAAGTCAATAAATTATTTTTATAAGTGATCCCAACCACCCCCTAAGTCATTTATAAAATAAAATTAACACCATTATTGGCAGCCACCTTTCTCCTCCTCCTGATTCACCTTTTCCGGCCACAGAACCACCTCAATCGTATGGATTTGTTAAACTTAACGGTAAATCTCAATTTCTTTGTTCTCATACTTTTTTCAATGTTCTAATCCCTGCATCAAACCATGAAGATAAAAACCCGCGACAAGAAAGTCGAAAGAACTCGTCAGAGGTTTTATCAATTAAGATGAAAATAACACCATAGAAATCTAGTCGTCGAACATTCAGATTAGAGTTTCAGGTTAAGAGGCTGGAAGCTGGATTATTATTATTTGTTATTTAGAGGGTAGGGTTTTGATTTTGCTTATTTGTATTATTATTTATTTGGTTCTTATTTTTTTACTATATTACAAATGTTTGTATATTAATTAGCTTCTAATTATTCAATAATTTTTTTTAAATATTCGAATATATTTAATTTTATAATATGATGTGGAATTACATAATACAACATGAGATATTAGTTGACATTTGCCTAAGACACGTCATCATTAGTAGGTCACCAGGTGAAACAAACCCTTGAATAAACAAAAACTTTGTTCCAAACCCTAAAATTAAGGTTTTTACTATTTACTCTCCAAAATAAGAATCAACCCAAAGTTGGTTTCATTCTTAATACAAATTTTCCCTTAAATTTAGTACTAGAGCACTTCAAAAAACTTCAAGAACTTTAAATAAATAAATAAAAAGTTTTTGGTAAAAAAAAAAACTTTGAAATCTTGAAAAACTTAGATATGTAATTTACACAAACTTAAACTTTTAAAAACCTAGGCCTATGTATAACCGGCCCAGTCTCGGGCAGAGCCAGGCTTAAATTTTCATTAAAAGTGAAACTGGTCCCAAACCGTTGATCCATAACCATACCGGTCTAAGACCAGTTTGGGATGGGTCAATCTGGGCCTATCGGTTCCGGCAAATGCAAAACATCCAAGGCCTCCCTTCCCTTTGTGGCCTTATTGGGCTTCCTTTTTTAGTGGCTTCCCAACCATTATCATCAAGATAATAACACAATCTGGCCCAAAATTAGAAAAGTGAAAAGCTTTTATAGAAGCAAAAGAGTAGCTGTACATAAAAAATGTTCTCCCCAAATGCCCAAGTTTTAGCAGTATGCACACCAGACCAAGTTAAAGATTTCATCCTAAATCCTAAAACACAAACTGTACATGTTTTGCTGCTATATCTCAAAAAATGGTATCAAAAGTAACCTGGAATCGGGCCGTGTTACCAGGTTTTGGATCCGAAGCGTTAGCAAGCCCTCCCAGCAATTTTATCACGTCCCCAGTGTCGTCCAGGTAGTATTTAGCCTTACTAGGTTTCCGCCCCACCGTACAAGCAAATATTTCCGGACTTGAAATTGTGTTCCTAATGCTTTCAAACATGTCTTCGTCTGATCGGTCATCGCCTATACATGTCACGAAATCTGGAGCTTCTCCTTTTTCGACCATGCTTGATAGAATTTGCTCTGCAACTAATCCTTTGCTCACACCCTGGAAAAGCAAAAGTCCAGATTACCCCTTGCCTTCTTCATATGATGTTATTCTAATAGCAGCCTAACGAGACTTGCAGCTTATCTGGTCAACTACACATGATTGTTTGATAGTGGCTTAATAATATATAAACTGGCTTATTCAGTAAGCTTCTAGGGGGAGCTTTATGCAAAAAGCCAAGGTTTTTTTCCAAACCTTCCCCTCTCAATTAAAAAACACGCTCTTTCCACGTATGGAAAACCCTCCCAAACAAAAACCTTCTCAATCTATAAAGACAGATTAATCTACACAGACAACTTTATCCATACAAGACTTAATGGAAAACCAACCAAACAGTCACTAAGTGAATTGGAAGTAATCTCTACGAAATGGACCAATTTTATACGGCATACACCCCACCCCTCCCAAACCCTGCTTTCGATACTGGGTTTGTTTGGTTTGGGTTGGTTCATTTTGCAAGTAATCATCAATTATAAGAGTTCCAAGAGTTCTAGATCACTGAAATCAGCAGGTGCCAGATTTATGGCACCTTCATTTGTGCTTGTTCAAGACTACAAATCTTAAGCACAAAGTCGGATAGCGCATAAAATTTTAATAAATCTAGGACACGAGCAGGATACTTATGGCACTTTCATTTGTGCTCGTACAAGACTAGGAATCTCAAGCATATAGTCAGATGGCGTATAAAAAGTTGATAAATCTATTGTTACATGCTTAGAAATAGAGAAAGACGTAAAGATACCTGAGGTTTAACTTCAACTATGTGTTGGCCACGTTTAACGACAGCTGGTTCATTAGCGAGCACATTCTCTAAATGCACCAACAACTCCTTTGCTTGGCAAGAACCAAAGTCAGGATCAGCATCTTGGTGGTGCCAGACCAGACCACTCTCTTTGATCTCAATGTTGGAACCATCAGTCGCCTCCGTATATAATTTCATCACAGGTTCTACAATCTCCTTCCACTCAAGATCTGCAGCTGGGAGACTGGATTCCCAGTCAGAATTTCCACCCCACCTGCAAAAGTGCCAAGTTTTTGCATGATCATCATGGTGTCAATATATATATATATATATATATATATGTAACAAGCTGGTTAAACAACGTTGCCTTAAGTACCTTGTAAAATACCCATGTTCAGCGGCTAGACCTAGCCGCTCACAAGGAGCAAGCCACTCGCTTAAAGAGCTTCTTCCTCGTCCACTAACAATGAACACGGTGTTCTTAGGATCATTGCACAGTGTGCTCAAAATTAAAATAAGTTCATCGCTGGGGGTTTTTACAATAGATGATTGTGGAACAAGTGTACCATCATAATCCAGAAATATCGCCCGTCTGCTTGACCTTCTATATGCCGAGACAATATAGTTGGGAGACAGTTTTCTGAAACTGGGAGAAAGAGAAACAACTCTAAAACCCAGGCCAAAACCGATACCCCAGCAACGCTTGTTATAGTGATCTTTGGATGCTCTCTCCAAATCTTGCATAAAGCTACGAGCCCAATAAGCCACATCATGGGAGCTTACATATCGATAGTGCTTCTCATGCCTCAATTGCTTCTCTGAATCCTTCATGGTTATAGCAGAACTAATAGCTCCAGCCACAGATTCTATATCCCATGGGTTGACCCTTATAGCACCACTTAGTGATGGTGAACAGCCGACAAACTCAGACACAACCAACATGCTTGTGCGAGATGATACCTTTTCCGAATCGACATCTTGATCCAAATGAGGTGAATGTTGTCTGCAAACAAGGTATTTATAAGGTACCAAGTTCATTCCATCCCTAACAGCATTGACTATGCAACAATCAGCCATAGAATAATAAGCCGACTTCTCATAACGGGCAACAGGGCGGTCAATCAGAACCACTGGCTGATAATTAGGTGAACCATACGTCTCATTGATCCTATTTACGATTAAATAGGTCTCCCTCTTTGCTTCTTGCACATCTTTTCCTGAACTCCTTGCAGGATTCACAATTTGGATCAGAACCAGGTTACCTTGCAGCACAGGATGCAGCTGCAAGAGATATTCGAAGGCTAGCAACTTAAGACTGATGCCTTTAAATATATCCATGTCATCAACCCCGACTATCAGTTTTTTCCCCTTATAACGTTCAGCTATCTCTTTGACTTTATTGGATGTGATTGGAAGATTTAACACAGATTTCAGCCGTCCCATATGGATGCCTACAGGAAGAATCTTAATGTACACCGTGCGACCAAAGTAATCGAGTCCAATGTGTCCCCGCTTAGATTCATAATCCAAGCCCATCATTCTACTGCAGCATGACAAAAAATGTCGTGCATAATCAAATGTATGAAACCCAATGAGGTCACAATTGAGAAGTCCTTTAAGAATTTCGTCTCTCACAGGCAGAGTTCGGTATATCTCTGATGAAGGAAAGGGACTATGAAGAAAAAACCCAAGCTTGACTCGATTGTAGCGCTTCCTTAAGAACGTAGGTAAAATCATAAGATGATAATCGTGAACCCAGATGTAATCATCCTCTGGGTCAGCAACTTCCATAACCTTATCTGCAAATATTTTATTTGCAGACACATAGGCCTGCCAGAGAAGGCGGTCAAAGCGATCAGTATGGTCGGGGCACATGGGAAGCATGTAATGAAAAAGGGGCCATAATTGCTGTTTACAGAATCCAGCATAAAACTTTTTGTGAAGGTCATGTGGAAGAAAAGTGGGAACACAATTAAATTCATCCAGCAGTTTCTGAGCAACTTCTTCCTGCTCACTAACATCTACTTCAACCTTTAATGAACCTACATATACAACCTCGGTTTCAGGAGAAAACCCATCTTTTAGTTGCCATAAGAGTGAGTCTTCGTCAAAACTGAAGGTCAACTTCAGGGTATCTGGATCCCGCTGAATATGCAAAGGTAACATATTCGCCACGATGATTTTTCTTTCACGACAACTAGATGACATACTATCTGAATCCCCATCATAGCCATTGATAACCCCAGGTAGGGTCATCACCCGTGGAAGAGATCTGGGGATTTGAGGGATATCCAATAGCTTATCAGGAATCAAATCCAAAATGTTTGCACATGATTTTGATGCCATTATTACTAATAGTGGTACTTTTTTTACTTGATCATACAGCTTTGCTGAACAAACAAAAGCATGCCCTCAAAAAGGATATCTGGTTCAACAATCCTGCAGAACATTCAACAAAAAGTACAGGTGTGAGAAAAGACTATTCCCATAGTAGGGTTAACTAACATCCAGGAATTAGATATTCAATCATCCACACCACCGTGTAAACACGGATCAAGAAATCAGAAAAGTAATAGATAGGTACAGCAAATTGATTCGGATGGTACTGTGGCATGACAATTTTGGAACGAAAATAATGATGGTAGTGGCCATAGTGCTCAAGTAGATTAAACACAATACCTGACATTAAGACAGACCATATGCTATAGATACTAAATGAACAATAGTTATAGAGCCTTACACATGATATCAAACTACAGGCTGTGCTTCTTTAGCTGGCAACTAGACAGTCGAGATGTTCAAATCAAGGTAAGCTTAATATAAGTTACCAAAGATTGTGCCTTGATACAACACCACAACTGTTCCAGGAACCAAATCAATTCTGAAAGATTAAAATTTAACAGTACTAACAACCACGTACTAAGCTGGGCGGAATACATATAAAGAACGATTAGAAATCTTGAAAAACCAAGAGACGCTTTAAAGTATGATGCATATCAATAGTTTACTTATAGATATCACCTACAAATCCTCCGACAGTCCAAAAAAAATTCATGCTTCAACACTTTTGTGGTTATAATGATAGGAACAAACAACGCAATGGGAAATAACACACTAGACTAAATAGATTTAGATACTTAGCTACATGTGACCCAAGAGTATCACAGACTAAAAATAAGAAAAATTACTTGGCAGCTTAATGCAAAGACAGGGCAGGAAGGTACACCTACCTTAAATCAAAGGAGACTCGAAATCAGGTTGATTTTCTGGAAATTGTAAAAGCAAAAAGAGGAAGAAATTCAAGTTTAAAGAGACAGACATGGTTCATTTACAAGTAAACACCGCCCCTCTTTCCCCTAGTAAAATAGATGTTCCACTGTAACCAGGGTGGGTAGTAATGTAGTAAAACAGTGTGAAAGGTGAAGACCTCTAAACTATAAAAGCAACTTAAAAGAAAAGATCCGCTTAAAAACGACATTGTCCTGATTAATTCAAACAACATATATGCGATGGAGCAAATTAAGATTCAGTTTAACGGCTAGCTTGGCAACTTCTATAAAATGTAAACACATTCAGAAACAATCATGAACCAGAAACGAGTATTGCAATATAAAGAAGGTCTACACTTAATCATCAATATTTCCACTAAACGTTACCAGACAAATTGCTCTGCCTAATCCCTCCCCCCCTTCACCAAAAGTTTTTCTATGTGAAGCATATAGAAAGATGAGAAGTTAAAGTTTCGAAATGCACCATGTGTAATATTAGAATCAAAATCTAAACAAGGACGAGAAAAACAAAATAGAAGTTACAACTTGTTCTTCAATTAGCTTGATAATTTTCTCTGTCCAAAGTATAGGTCAAACTTCAGAACATTCGAAAGTAAAATATCATCCATGTGAAAGATACTACGCGTGAGTGCGACAAAACACACCCCCAATATCATTTCCAGAGCTTTGGACTAATTTCAACCCGAATCAGGTACCATGTCCTACAAAAATACCCAAAAGAAAACAAAATAGATCTTCGTCCACTAGTTTTTACCCTTTCGACCCCTTCAAATATCAATCTCTCAATTAACTTCTTACAGATTCTCCAGAACCATTCAAATGAAATGACTGTTCAAATTCAAACTGCATAACACACAAACACGTGTTTGATTTAACTGTGTATTCAGCCAGAATAGAATACAGTTATTTTCGTAATCAAATCTTCTTAGCGTGTTTTGTAATTGAATTTATACCTAAGAACCTGTACACTTTAAATACGCAAAAACTCCTTGCCTATGATAATAATTCGAAGCACAAACACCGATCTTCTCACAAGCTTAACGATCAACAATTTCCTGCAAAGACAAAAACAATGATTCTTCAATAATCGACAGACGAAATCAAACAGCAGCAATATGTTAATTAAACGGAACGCGAACTGGAATTAAAACCTCGAATCCTGCCAAAAACTTACTGTGAAACGGTTCGGAGAAACGTTGATGTCGGCGACGGAACTAACCAATGACGGTGAACGGCGGTGAGAGAGAGATTTTCCGATGGCAGACGGAAGAGAGACGCAGAGAAATAAATCTGGGGTTGGGGAGAGGGTTATTAACATTATAGAGAGAGAAAGAGGATAAAGTTGCCACCACTTAACCATTGTTAGGGTTAACCATGGTCAGTTTCCAGTGGCTAACCATGGTTGTGGAATCAAGTTTGTTTCATGAGTAAATTACTCAAATACCCTTCTCCCAACCATCTTATTCCAATTATGCTATTTTTATACACCTTTTCTTTTTTACAATAATTATAAAATACCACTTTATAAATATACAAAAATTACATTAAAATAAGATCTTGTTTGTTTTTTTATTTTTAACTCTTAGGGTGCGTTTGGTTTGCAGGAATGTTTCTGAGAGATTTGGATTCCCAGGAGGGATTTGGATTCCATGGGATTTGATTTGGATTGGATTGGATTTAAAATCCATTCATGTGTTTGGTTTGCAGGATTTGGAGGGATTTGAACTGTACATGAACTCAAACCATACAGAAGCCAAATTGAATTGTATATGAACTAAATACGTAGAAATTGACTGTCACTTCCACAGCCCTGTAATTAGCTAGACTGAATTCCTAACATTAACTAGACTGAATCAGTTGGGCCAACATGCTTCTTACTCAGTATTGGAATGAAAGGGGCGAAGAGGAAGATAGAGCACATTCAAGAAAAGGGAAGTCTTTACCTGTTGAGTGATGAGAGAAGGCGGGGAAGAGGAGGAGAGAGCACCGGCGAGAGCACCTGTTCAAGCGGGACAACGAGGAGGAAAGATTACCGGCGAGCGCACTTGTTCAAGCGGGACAACGAGTGTAACGCCCCCAGAACCCCGTAGCAAGATATTGTCCGCTTTGGCTAACCTGCCCGCTATACCACAAAGCAGTAGCCGCACGGTTTTCTCCTGGCATGGGCATGAACCGAAGCTCGTATCCCACCCAAAACGCGTCTTACTAGAGAAGGTATCCACACCCTTATAAGGAGTGCTTCGTTCTCCTTCCCAACCGATGTGGGACGAGTGACACACCCGCATCGCGGCTGTTACACCGGATTGGTGAGGCCTTAAGCGCTAGGCAGTCAATAGTGGTTAGTGGTCCTTCACCGCTACAAAATTTCATCATCATGGTGCAAAATCGTGTACTGCTTTTCGCAGTGCAATTTGCCGTGATTTGGTTTGTGACTCGGTATGTGTGACTTTATGTTTTGATTTTGAGACTTTATCATGGAAACTTTATGTTTTGATATCGGAACTTGAAACTTTATGTTTTATTGAATATTACTACGAGATATGTATTACCTATATTAAATACTGCATACATATATAATTATTTAATATATTACATGAACCGCTATTTTCTCTTCGCTTTAAGCATACGGATTAGGTGTTGCTATTTGTCTGATGAGGTGCCTTGTTCAATAATAAGAATATGTTGCTAGTTTGAGCTTCTTTAGGGTCCATGGAGGTATTAGTATATAAACTTCTATGTCTGAACTTGCTGGTTGAAGGTTATGGGTGACATTTACAGGGTAAATCCCTGATATATCTCTTGCCGACGGGGGCGAGATATTAGCTTGACGCTGAAGACATTTTGCTAATGTTACTGCGTACACTCATCCTGGGAAGCGGAGGAGAATTTGAAGAAACGTTACCCGCACCTTTTCAAGTGAACAGAATTTCGAGGACGAAATTGAATCCAAGGAGGGAAGGATTGTAACGCCCGAAATTTTCCTTTTCCCCACTCCGTGCGCATCATGGGTTCTCGTCTCATTAGTGAGGTAAATGTTTTACCCACCTAGTTAGAGTCTTAGTCACTCTAATTCCTTTTAAGACTTTCCTTGTTATGTACTTCCTTTATATTATATTAGATTATAATTTTATTCTGACAAGATAAGTTTTGGGGTTTGGGTATGACTTTGTTTCAGTAGAGAAAAGAGGGGGGGGGGTACTTTCTACTTTTTGGTTTTGTCCTATCCCCTTTCTCTAGTAAAAATCTCTTTTCCCTTCTAGTCCTTTCTTCTCCTTAGGGGTCAAAAAAACCTGATTTCACTTTTAGAAATGGAGTCTGCAGAGGGAGAGGGAAAGCGATAAGGGAGAAAAGACGGAGTATTCATCCCTACATCTTGAACCGAGGCAAAACCCCACCTAACAGTGGAAACCGATTCACGCCCTGCATCTCCTTCGCGTTGGACAGCCCCAGGCAGAAGGGACGGTGGTGCCTCGTCTAAAACCAGCAGCCACCATGTTACCTTGATCATCCTGCCTTCCTCCGTGACAGCAAACAGTAGGTAAACTTACTGCTACCTTGATCGCCTTGCTCCCCCACCGTATCAGCAACAACAGTCTGCTGTCCTGTTTTCTTCGCCTCCTTTGCGTCTATCGGATTAATTCCGAGAAATTAGGATTTCTCCTAAATCTTACACGTGAGTTCATCCAACCCCTTCTTTTTTTTAGAAGCTTTATACTAATCGAAATTATGGGTTATGTTTGTCTTATACCTTGCCTCTAGGTGATTACTTGCTTGGTAAAATACTTGGTCAAAGTGAGTTTGGGCATAAAACTTTATAAACCCTCATATTCCATGTTTGGAGTTTATTATTGGTAAAATGGAGGATCATTCCTCCGATTTCTTCATTAATGGCTATTTTGGTGAAATTCTTGACTATTGATCTTGTAATCAATAATATAAATATGGTTAGATGGTATTTTGATTGTTGGAATAAAGATTGAATCCAAAATATGAATTTTAGCCTATTTAGTTGGTGAATTTGACAACACCAAATCTACCCGAGATGCTGTTTTGAATGTGCGATATCTTCTTAACCGTAGCTCGGATTGCTACGATTCTAGACATTTTAGAAAGCTCATAAGTAGATCTAAACCTGTCCTTTAGACACTTTTTAGAAATAAGACTTCTAGGTTGGTTATATTTGCGTCTCAAAACTGATAAAAGGTTAATTTTGAGCTGTGAATTATAGTGTCTAAAATGAGTTTAAATAAAGTTTGATTAAGTTTTTGTCGTCGGATCGTTATGAAACTTTGGGTACATATTTCAAGTATTAAATAAGCTCACTTGGTCCTTCCAGAGCGACCGTTGGTCGATGTTTAGACACATATGGACGTAGAGCATAAGTTGGCTCAATTTTTGAGTATCGAAAAAGCAATGTGAGTTTATGGGGCTACTTAACTTGCTATTTGCTAGACATGTGTTATCTTTTAGCTACTTGCTTACACACTCATCCATGTTACGTTTATAGTACCTTTTCGAGGGTGCCACTCGAATGTAATAGGCCTAGTGGCATGGAGGATCATTCTTTTGTTTTCTTTTGTGAGGGATGGTATAAGTTGGTGATAGACATTGTGATTATTATGTAATCACCAAATCATCCTCTCACTTGCACTCGGTAATAGGCATTGTGATTATTATGTAATTACCGGTGCATGTATATCGTTTTATTTTATTCGTGGGTATGATGGTGTAAATTGGTGATAGGCATTGTGATTATTATGTAATCACCAAATCATCCTC
>NC_037540.1:1966625-2070643 GCF_001531365.2 Cynara cardunculus var. scolymus
TGGGAAGGAGAACGAAGCACTCCTTATAAGGGTGTGGATACCTTCTCTAGTAAGACGCGTTTTGGGTGGGATACGAGCTTCGGTTCATGCCCATGCCAGGAGAAAACCGTGCGGCTACTGCTTTGTGGTATAGCGGGCAGGTTAGCCAAAGCGGACAATATCTTGCTACGGGGTTCTGGGGGCGTTACAATATAATATCATAAATTAAACATGTTTATCTACATGGAAATGAGAAGTTAGTGAATTTATGAACAACGAGTACTAAAACATATAAGTGACAAAATAATACCTTTGTTGTTCCTTTAAACATGTTTCTCATTTCCATGTAGATAAATATGTTTCATTTATGATATTATATTTTTTGCGCATTTTACCATTAAATTTACAATGTTTAAATGATAAAAATATTAAAATTAAAAGTATAATGTTGTAATAAGAAAAACTGAAAGTACAATGCTATAATAAAGAAATTTGTAAAAATGGGTTGCTATTTTGCTTATTTTGTCCAAAAAATAATACAGACCAAATCATAAACATCGATAAAAGGACAAAAACACCCCTGATTTCGAACGAAAATAGGGACCAAATCCAAATACTTTTACAAACCATGATGGGTAGTTTGTAATTTCGAAATATTGACAAACCAAAGGACCAAATTTATACTTTCCTCTATTAAATATTATCATTTAAAAAAAAAATTAAGAATATCCATTGAACAAAAAGTTGATGGGATTTGTTTTATTAGCTAATTTATTTTATTTAAAAATAAGAATTGGGAAAATAACCTATTGAAGAAAAGGCTAGGGTGTCTACATTATACAAGGTTATCTTTTAGGCACACTTATAATTATAAATAAATAATTACTAATTAATTAAGGAGATAATATTATCATTTAAAATAAATAAATAATAAAAAGTAGGTAGCATCCAATTGTAGACAAGGAAAAGCCTACTCATTCTTTTATTTCCATTGACTAATCCCAAAACCAATGAGATTACACCACACCCACTTCATTATTTTATCATTTCAAATAATTAAACATCTTATAATCCCTTTATCGGTCTCGTGTTTCCCCTATTGAACGAAATGCAAAAACCACGTAGATCGGGGGAATGCCCCTTCCTTTAGTTGCCCTTTCAGTGGAGTATGACTGACTCCTCATAGATCGTTATGATAAACGAGTTAGTTAGTCATTGGATGATCACATTCGTACTGAACAATGGTCTCGTCTCGGCCGTTTATTAACATTCGTGAATGTTCATTTGCCTATATAAATATATTAGGACACTAATCATATATTAAACTTTTAGAATTCACTTTTACGCTCTAAAGTTTATCCAGTTTTTCATTTTGTTATGTTCTTTTTTATGAACGAAATGATGACTCATGGTGGTTGTTTGTTCGTTTATGTTAATGTATATTATGTTCATATAATAAAACGAAAAAAATAAGAGGATATAAAGTAAATTAAATCACTAATTATAAGATTATAAAATGTAATTTAAAAATTAAAAATGATTTAATTTTTAATATATAAAGATTGTTGGAGGTTGTGAGCTTTAAAAAATTGTACATTATGCTTAATTAATTGTACCTTTTAACAATTCAAAAATAACAGTAACTCGTCTTTTATAAAGTATAGAAAAAGTTAAATACAAGATTTAATAAATATTTTATTAAAATATCATATCTTTTACTGATGATTAAAAATCCCCAAAAAGAATCTAATGGCAAAGATGTAGTTTATTTGTAAATCATGGGTAAAAAGGTAATTATGAATACAAGTCTTCTCTTTCCATTTTCCTCGTCCACCATATCTCTGGCCGTAGGGACATTAATTACTCCCCGGCAAGCGACCTAAAATTTTCAACAAATTAGATCATGACACGTCATTCCGACGATGTCCCTAGCCAACTTTTAGGATAACTTTAACAGTTGTGTTTTCACCAAAATTCTTTATTTTTAATTATATGTTTTTTAAATTTATTTAATGATCAAATATCTTTAATTGAGTTATATAACAAATCAAACATTGTACATCTTTTTATACTAGAAGGGTACCTGCACAATGCAACGAGATACATCTCGATAAAAAAAATTGAAACTAATTTTTTTAGTTGGTTTTATACGTCTCGTATGCAATGTAAGAAGAAAAAAAAATGGAGTGGATGACAGACGATGTTTTTTAAATCTAATATGGATTCAAAACGGAGACCATATGTAACAATTTTATTTAGGGTTCGTTTACATGACGCTTACCGAATAAACGCTTATCAGGAGGTAGTTACCTTCTATCTGAGTGGGACAAAGAGCTAGAATCTTATATGGTAAGAGCTAGAGAAAAAATGATCAAAAATCTTAATTGGTAAGTGAGAGAGAACACTCTTATCCAGTAAGTGATTATCGAGTAAAAGACCTAGCCAATAATCCACTTTGATGGCCAATAAAGGTAGTTGATAAGGTAAGTGATAATGGTGGTCTTGCTATAAGCACTTTACAGATAAAAGTGATTACTAAACTGCCCCTTACAGTTGTCCAAAATAAGAGTACTCGTTATGAAAAAATTAACCTAAATAGCCATATCGACCTCCTTATTTTTAAATTTAGCCACAAAAATAATTCCTTTTAATTCTGTCCAGAATCCCGTAAGTCCGACAAAATTCAGACCGGAGAGTAAATATAAAACCGCAAGTTACACAAAAAAGTGTTGCAATCCAAACAAAAATAGAAATAAAATTTTTTGGTGGCTAAATATTTTCTAAAATAAGTAAGCCAAAATGGCTATTTAGGTTAATAACTCCTCATTATGTATATAATGTTTGATTTCACATGTGTTTTAATGCAACTAAATATAGATTTTTATTGTAAGCCATAATTGAAAATGAATTCAATTTATGAGATTTGAAATTTACGTCGTATCATTATGACCGTAAAATCTATTCTCAATTTAAACATGTTTATTAATTGGTCGTTATTTAGTTTTGTTAAATTCTAATTTAAGTCTTAAGAAAGTGTACATATCATTAATGAGCTGTAAATATTAAACTTTAATGAATTTTGGAAATATTTAGTAAATATTTTAATGATAAAATAAATATAATTCATAATAATATTTATTAAAAAAATCGGTTGTTATCCATACGTTCTCCACTCACATGTCTTATATAAAAGGAGAGAAGAATATAAATCACTTTTAAAAACAAGAAATTAATTTAATATAATATTTTTTTATCTAAATGTTTCATTAATATGAATATATATACATTTGTAGATCTCGTAACGCTCATAAACCACAGGTAGAATTCCTTCATCAGTGATCCATACATAAACACGTTCTGATCTCCTACTGGGTGCTTGCCCAAAACCCTTAGATCTACATATGTATTACATAAAAAGAAAAGTTTTTTCATATGTATTTTATAAAAAGTTAATTCTAAATAATTATATCAGTTTGAATTGATCAAACCTAACATCTTATTTACATGTTCTGAATTGTAGATAGACTATAACTCAAAATAAGATATAATAATCATCTGTAACATATATGTGATTATCTTAAAATTTAATATAGTTACACATACTTAGAAATAATGCCTTATAATTATCATAATTACATTTTAACACATATTTTCATAACTATCCTCCAAAAATAATTATATCTATAATTAACTTGATTTAATTTAGGTTCATACAGATGAAAATAAACGAATTTTTTGTAGATAAACATATAAACTTACATACTCACCAGCAATATTCATATGTAACAGGAGTCCTTATAAGTTTTTAATTTGAGTTTATTACCAAAAAATATTTAAAAACTTCGAGTTATTTTCTTAAAAAAAATAAAAAATAAAATACAAATATGACATTAAAATTTTAATAATGGTGATGGTGGCATGTGGCAGGATTGGGCTTCGTCTCTATCCGTTATCCTAATTGGGCCCACATAAAGTTACGTGTCTATTTTCTCACATTGTTCCCTTTAGAATCTTCTAGACTTTGCTTTCATACCAAACACTAAAATTCCTATCCAATTCGTTCACATTTATCATCTCTAAATATTTTGCATAAATAAATATTTTATAAAAGAATAGCTGCATATGAAATTATCTTCCATTGCTTCTAAAAATAGAATAAAAAACCCCTTATGACCATGAATATTTAAATATGATGATTTTAAGCTATCTACAAAGAAGGTGGTTAATCTTGGAATTAATCGATTCACATAACGTGTTGAATATTGATGTTATAAAAAAAAAGTATGGTCAAATCCAATGTGGTCCTAGTATATAAGTAAACAATCTTAGTTTTCCTTCTAACCGATGTGGGAAAATGTTTTTCTTTGTAACTGCCAATAATTTTAAATATTTTAATGAAACAAATTGTCTTGCATGCATTATTTTAACGATACTTGTAACTTTATATAATTCATAAAATCTATTTGAGGTATTTTTAAAGATAAAATTGGGTATTTTTAATGATAAATATTAAACTATTTAAAATTAAATTAAATTAATAAGAACTGATTGGGCTTAAATCAAGCCCATATTCACGCCTTAACTGAATAAAACTAACTGCGAATAGGCTAGATAATGGGGCTTTGTCCACCTTTAAATATTGAGTAAGCTACAATTTTGGTCCCTATAGTTTGTCGAAAATACGTTTTTTGCCACTATAGTTTCGAAATTACAAGATAGCGGGATAACCACTATAATTTGCAAAAACATATGGATTTGATCTCGTTCTCTAACAATCCTTAAAAATATCGTCAATAAGGAAATTTTCGTTTTTTTGTCTCGTTTACCCAATCAAAATCGTTTTTATAATCTGGTCCTTATAGTTTTTGACATCGTAAACGACAAAAATAATCGTTAAAATGACAGAAACATCCATATTTAAGAGAACGTATGAACATTCGTTAGAGGAAGCAAACAAGTCCAGATTGCTGTCTTGTAATTTCGAAACTGTAGATATAAAAATGTTACTTTTTGACAACACCATATGAACCATATTTGTAGTTTACTTTTACATCTTTAATCATAGATAAGGGAGCAAATTACATTTTTAGTCCATGTGGTTTGAGTTTTTAACAGATTTGCTTTTCCTAAAGGAAAAATTAACGGAACAGTTGCATTTTTTTCACGAGTTGGGTTCCTATTATCTGAATACTTCTAGAATTCTATGGTTTAGGGGTGACAATTTTATAATAAACTAAACTAACCAACATGTATACCAACCGTATCAATTACAATTGGTTGATAACATAGTACCAGTTATACAAAACTTGGTTGGTACATGATATTAGAAGTCGTTTACTACGGTAATACCATAACACCGACTTATTTAATTATTTATTAGTTTTTGCATTTTCTATTTATTGAATAATCAAATAAGTTGGTATTATGGTACTATATTGTTAAATAAGTTGGTATTATGGTACTATTTTGTTAAATAAGTCGGTATCGTAATTTTAACTGTTTTATTTCAGCATTCGAATGTTTGCAAATTTTTTTCTTTGCAATTAAAAACTTTTAAACATCACATGTATTACCTGAAAAATCAAAATATAGCTAAAGATTTGAACATAATGACAAGTTTTCATATATGTAACTTGAAGTTGGTACAAAACAAGTATCAAAATATTGGTACCAATTAAGTTGTTACCAAGTATAACTTGTTAATACACAGTACAAGATTTTACGTACCAATTACAATTGATTGGTACTAGAGAAAAAATATATGGTACAGTAACAAGCCTACCCCCAGTATGTCTGTATGGTTGTCCCACAAGCGTGTTAATAATTTTCTCTTATTAACCGATGATCATTATGACGTCACCTCTGATTTTACCGAACTCATAAAACTATTCACACTATACATCGCAACATAAACATTTTATTCTTCCTAATTTTCCACACCAATCACCTATTATGTACCACTAGTATATACCAACAAAATGATATGATACAATATATCTTATAAATTTGGTACTTTCGACGTAAGAAGACCAAACAAAATACTACGTAATCTTGAGACACCAAATACAAACTGTACCTACTTGTTATATTTGCTACGTACTATATTCTTTCTGGTTTGCAAAAACCACCAACTGCCGCCGCACGACCACCACATGACAGATGGATCGCCGAATATTGTTCGATCCACCACCACCATCACGGTGGTTGTAGACCTTTTATATATATATATATATATATATCAACTACAAAAAGATTTACAAATTTGTTGTCATTTTTCACACATGATACACCATTCCGACCTCAAGGGTCGAAGCATGAGGTACGGTTAACGAGTCCGTCGATGGGCGGCTATTTCTTCTCAAGAACTCGTACCCTAAATTTATGACCATCTTTTTAACCAAACCCGACCCTTGTTTTGCTTTCACATAAGAATGTCCCAAAATATAGGCCACCCCAGCCTCCCTAGCCTCCATTAGGTCTCGTAACTCGGCCCTTGACCCGTCGTTCATTTTCGGGCTATCTGGTACCACGAACCGCACCCGTTTCTTCACTTGGTTTGTGGGTGCTGTCCGTATTTCTTGAACCTCGGGCGCACCAGGCCCATCCTGACCGTCAGTACACATATGAACACCTTCCAGGTGAGTGGAAGGCGTTCCAACGACGGTCATTACCTCATCATCGTTGCCAACTTCGCCGTCCACACGTTTTCCATCAGGGGTAGTTTCATCTTTTTGTTTCCGAATAAACTCCGCTATGCTACAAACCAAATCCTTCTCGAACTCCACATCGTCCTTGTGAATATCACGATAACCGTATCTAACTATGCACCTGTACACCCGATACTCACGTGGGCCAATATGTCCCACAAGAAACCGTTCTTCGTGACTCACGTGTGGGACCGGTACCGATTTCACGCAAAGGAAAATGAGCACTTGGTGGAAGGCTGGGAGGTTGGTCACGAAATGGGAAAAGATAGCAGGGATTCCCGAAACGAGCTCGGTGTGAACGAGCCCGATTCCCCGAACACGGACTATACCGAGGGTCGGGCCCAAGCTTAATAGCCAATCAACCGATACTTTATTTTGGACATCAAATTCGTACTTTTTAATCGTACCGTAGTGCCACACGTACATCACTAGCATGAAGATAAGTGAGAGCGCTATCGGAACCCACGCCCCTTCGAGAAACTTAATGAGAGAAGCTGAAAAATACAATGCTTCGATCGTCCCGAAAAACACCACAAAAGCGATTGCGAGAAAGACGCTTTGTTGCCAGCATAAGACGATAACGAGTGACATTAAGCAAGTAGTAACCAACATAACCGTAATAACCGCCAAACCTGATCAAGATACAATAAGATCAAAATATAGCTCAGTTTTAGGATCCGTTTATCGGCATAAATTGGGTAATAATGCAATCTGGGTAAGCGCCCGACTAAAACTAAAAATGGGAAGCATTTTGTATCAAGTGTATAACAGATTAAAAACAATTTGGGTAAGCACTGTCTGACTTGGGGCTTGTTGTTTGTTAGCTGCTTAATGAGCTTAGTGGGACTCACGGGTTATCCAATCTGCTATACATGACTGTTTGGTAGTAGCTTAATGATATAAAAGTGGCTTATTCAGTAAGCTTCTAGGAGAGATCTTTATGCTGAAAGCCAAGTTTTTTCCAAACTTGTCCCTCCGAATTAAAAAAACAAGCTCCTTTCATAAATGATAAAAAAAAACCCCCTCCCAAACAGAAGCCTTCCCAATCTGAACAGATAGATTAATCCCCACAAACAACTTTATCCATATAGAACTTAGGGGCTGTTTGGTTGCTTTTCCGTTAAGGCCTGTATGGATATAGTTGTCTATGTGGATAAATCTGTCTGTATAGATTGTGAAGGTTTTTGTTTAGAAGAGTTTTTTCATAGATGGAAGGGGCTTGTTTTTAATTAAAAGGGGCAGGTTTGGAAAAAACTCGGCTTTCTGTATAAAGCTCCCCCTTTATAAGCTTACTAAATAAGGTACTTTCTACATCATTAAGTCACTACCAAACAGTCATTTATAGGTTACTGAATAAGTTTGAATCCCGTTAAGCTGCTAACAAACAAATATTTAATGAAAAACCAACCAAACATCCCCATAGTCTGTGACATATTGGTGGCTGCCTCATTCAGCACCTCGATCAGTCTGAAGTGTTAGTAAACATCACATCTTACTGGGTAAGAGGCTGAATTTCCTTTTCTAGGAAGTTTCTAAATTGAAATTACCAATTTGTCTATTTTCTCTTTCAGGTAGTTTCCAGAAAACATGTGTTAGATCAAACGTTACAACTGGTAACTTTACGATCAAGTGAACATACCTGAAGCATTGCCCATCCGTTTTGTATCTCTAAAACCGATGGTAACAGCAAGGCATAACAGCATCAAGATCCAGTTGATCTCCGGGATATAAATTTGCCCGTGAAATTTCGAAGACGTATGGACTATTTTGACCCTCGGAAAGCATCCAAGCGAAGAGCATTGCTTTATGATGGAAAAAGTTCCGGTAATGATGGCTTGGCTTCCAACGACTGCAGCAAGTATGGCTATCAACAGCACCGGTACCCTCAAATTCTCTGAACAATCGAAACCAACCGTCACTTAACCATAGTTCTTGACGAACTTAAACCATAGTCCCTTGGAATACCAAAGTTCGGAAGTAACTTACTGGGTACGGAGATGTAGAATCCGATCTGATAGTCATTTTCGATAACATGATGCTGAGATAAATAAGCAGCTTGCCCCATATATGCAAGAATCAACGACGGATAAACAAACGATGTAAACGCTATCTGAAAAACAAAATTGGAAGTTCATCAACGTCATCTTGATCAAGGTTCCAGATTTCAACAGATTCATCGTAATTTTTTCGGTTTCAATAATCTTTCGTCTAAATCTTGATCATTTCTGAATCTTTTTTTGGTTTTTGATCATCTTTCTTCTAAATCTTGATCAATGGAGGCCACCATTGAAGTTTCTTTTAAATCTTGATCAATGGAAACCACCATTGAAGTCTTGTTTGAAGTTTCTCCTAAATCTTGATCATTTCTGAATCTTTTTTGGTTTTTGATAATCGTGATCGTTTCAAGAACCAGATACTAATGGGACATACGACATACCTGGATAGACAACTGCGAAAAGTGTCCAAGATCAGCAAACATAGCTTCCGAGCCTGGAAATAAGACCATCCTTTTCATCAAAATTACAAATTTACCCGTACAAGACGAACAATTTGCAAGTATAATGTGAAAAAGCACTTACCCGTGATGCATAACAAAATACCCCCTAAAGATTTCCAACCTCCGGTTTGCGTTTTCCTAAGAAATCTATACATGTAAACCGGAGATAAAGCTTGATAGATATGAGGGTTCCAGTGAATAATATTGTATAAGCCAATCGCGCTAATGCATAAGAGCCACAATATAACAACCGGAGCAAACAAGAACCCGACCCTGTGGGTCCCATAATGTTGTAGAGCAAACAATGCTATCAGTATGATACACGCAACCGGAACTTCTACATCTGCAACAAATATCCCATTTTTTGCTATCGTTATTCATACAAATAAAAAAAGAACGCCAATCCAAACGAACCCGGTATATCCCACCTGAGGTGGGGTTAGAAGAGGATAAGATCATATGTATGCAGACTTGACATTTGTCCCAGAGAGTAGAACGACTGTTTCCATGAAGACATCATCATTATAGTCTTATGATCAAACACGGACCCCATATTGTGTCGGAATTGTGTATGCAAGAATTACATTATTACAACCCAAATACACATTGATTCTTTTTGGGTGTGTCTGGTATCCAGACAGGCCGGATAGAACCGGACATAAAAATTAGACATGACATAACATATAAAATGACCAATTTACCCCTAATGAGTTGTTTATACCTTTTATATCTATCATGTCTAGTGTACCAAATGCACCCTTCAAGATGATGGATAGATGACTATTGCTTCCATAACCATAGATAACCTTTTGAAGTAGTGAACTCTTTCGAGTGGTAGATGATGTGTGATCTATTACTTAACTTATGTCACTAATCCACAAATTCTTTTAAATTTAGATATATAGTTTACCAAAGCTCCGTGCCTTCCCAAGGGTTGGGAAGGGAAGCTTCTTTATGCGGTCGTCCGATTAAAAACCAAAACAAACGAACCCAGAATATCCCACACAGAAGTAGGCTCTAGGGGATAGGATGTAGGTTGAGCTTGCCGGTAGGTGCCTCTACTCTAGAGGGTATAGAGATTGTTTCCATGAAAATGCCTACTAGGAAAACTAAAGCAAAAAGACAAGAAGACATGCGAGAGATCCCCAAGAAGATCCAACCTAGGATTTTTCCGTAATTTCTTCTCACCTAAAACGAACAACAAACAACAAAACGACTGTGATTGGACACTTTAACTTGTTTCATTCAGAAGTTTCTAATCTAAGGAATTTTCGCCGCTCAAGCTACTTTCTCTAATTGCAAGATTTTAGCTTGTTTCATTCTCATGCTAAAAACCCACAAAATAGAGACGAATAGGCACCAAGATTATGCAAAGGATTTACCCATCGTTTACCCAAATTCCGATAAGCATGACAACAATATAGTGTTGGTATTGATTCTAAAACAAAATGAGAGTCTTACATTTGTGATGCTCTTTTGCCATTGCAAGTTCCACGCCAGAAACCGCCGAAAATACTGCATAATCATGACAACAATTAAATCAATCCAAAGAAAACAAAAGAATCTAATCATCTATGAAAAAACCCCAATACAAAATTTCAAGAAATTGTCTTTTTAAAATCCAACAAAATCCCAGAAATTTAACTCAAAAACCAAAGTCAATTCAAGAAATTGTCACCAAAAACAACCTAATACTATCCTTCACGATCCATCAATCTTGAGGAAAACCCATAAATTTGCAATCAACAAGCAATAATCAACCAAAAGGATGATGTAATTGAAACAATTAATAACTAACCTGAAAGGGCAGGAGTTAGAACTCCATCACCAATGACCATACAAGCCCCAACAAGAGCCAAAACAAGCAGAAACCTTTGCAACACTCTATACTTCTCCAAAGTGGATTTGAGTCTTGACCCAAAAGAAGATAGGGGTAAAGTAGGTATTTCCTTTCTATAAGTTGACAATTCTTCGTCTGCTAATTGACAATTAGGCAAAGAACTCACTCTAGCATGTCTACAGAGCAAAGAATACAGAGCAAATGTGCCTCCTTCCCCATTATCATCGGCTTTTAGCACAATGAACACATATTTCAACAAGGGAACTAAAGTAAGAGTCCAGAAAATAAAAGAAAGCGCCCCAAAGATTTCTTCATTAGTCTCTGAATGTTCAATATCTCCTGCAAAAGTACTTTTAAACACATATAATGGCGATGTGCTCAAATCTCCATAAACAACACCCAAGCTTTGATAAGCCAATGTCAAGATTGTCTTCCAAGACTGTTTCTGTAAACAATAACAACACAAATTTCAAATGGGTATTGTCTAAAAACCCCTAAATTAAGAAATTACAACATACCCATCTCACCTTTAGATGATTTTGATGAAACGCAGTTTCCAGATCCATGATAAGTTGCCTCAAATCAATACAGAAACCGCCTTTATCTTGATTAGCCGAATACCCATTTAGGAAAACTAATCAAAGTGAGTTGAAACTGCGATTTAATGGCTAAATCTTAGATTGAAAAGGTGGAACTGAAGAGTTCAATTAATTAATCAACTAAAATGGCAAGAACCCACCCACTCCAGTAAGGAACAATTCAAATAAAATACTCCGAAGTTGGTAATAAACCACCACCAACACACTGATTTACAGCAATGGATGGAGAAAATTGTTAGTTTAATGTGAAGAAAGTGCTCAAATAGCAGTTGAACTAACATAAAACAACGAAGAAACCAAACACGAAAAAGCTACAAAAAGGTGCGTAATTGGAGCATAAAAATTGTATTTTAATACTTTGCGTATGATAGTGGAAGAGTATGTGATTTCGATCGAGGGATTTTAGAAAGAGAAACCGATGAGGAAGGGAGACGTTGTGTTTAACGTTTCTTTTGAGTAAATCTTTGCGTTTGGGATTTTTATGGGTTTTATGTGAAAACTAAAAAACCCCCATTTTCATCTTCTGGACTTTTCCATTTGACCAATGATAATTCTTTTGCATAGTTGTATGTTTATGCCGATATTTTGGCACAAAATTCCTTTTCACACGTTGTAGATTCAAAGTTAAACCAAGAGGGTCAAAGTGATTATGACTCTTGGTATCTATTTTGTGAACGGGATTTGGTTTTAATCGATATAATTATATAAAGATTATATTTTTCATGTTGGGTCACTTTATTTTTCAAAAATGAAAGACCTTTATTGATTAAATCATACGGAATATGACGGTTTCGACATTATGAATAATATGTCAGAATATGATTATTGATTCTTTTAGATGATTTTTCCTTTCTGATTGATAATACCGAATGACGGATTCATATTATGTTGTATCTTAGCTAAGATAACAGTGGTTGGAGAGAATGGTATTGGTTAAAATAAGCATGTGATAGTTCTTCGTCGAACGAAAATGCTTTCAGTACCACGTCTTTTCAAAATCAAAATTCAAGAAATTCCTTTCGTTTTGATTACTCGTATTTTTGTCTCTTTCATTGTACTATTTTGAAAATTGGATTCTTTAACCAACTTTGACTACAATCTTGATTTTTTTTTTTTGATAAATCAGTTAAATTTTTTTTATTTTGTTTGAACTTAATCATCATCGAAGTGACCACTTTGAAAACAAACCAATCGTAGTAATAATTTAACCGTTAATCATTCGTCATGTTTCTAATTAAAGGTAATTAAGTTTTCTAAATTAGTTATAAGTATTTCGAGATTTGTTGCCAATACAGTATACTGAGCAGTTGCAATAAAAAAAAACACGTAACACTTGATGTGATATGTACAGTTTTATAATGTAAAAAAAACATCTGAAACAAAAAGGAAAATTATAAAGTCAAGCAAATACAACAAAATTTAAAATAGTTTCATTTTCATTATATCCCAAATATAATATTTCAAGATATTTTGTATGAAACCTTATTTATGTTACAACATAGCATGTAAATAAAACTTTAGATTACTTATAAAAACAACTTATTAACTTATTTCGGTGTGATGCTCGTAATAAACATTTTTAAGTGTTTGGATAAACAACTTATATTGGTGTCAAACTGATAATAAGAAGTTTTTGAATAAGTTAAATCATTTTAACTTATAAATAGTTGATAAACACTTTTATAAAAAAACATAAGTTGTTTCAAATAAGCAATTCAGATACCCCTATATCTAATATTTATTAGTTTATATTTAGAATATTGAAATAATATTGTTTTAGTAGAAGTCTTATTGGTCTTTGGTAGAACGAATAAAATTAAACTAAACTACACATTTGGTACCTGTCTTTTGTTAAAAAAATAATATTTTTCGTCTTTACAGTGTCGAAATTATAAGATAACTATCGTGGTTTATAAAAACGTCTGAACTTGATTCGTCCATTTAACATCCATTAAAAAATTCCATTAATAAGAGCATTTTCGTCATTTTATCTATATTTGGATCTTTTAACCAATCAAAATTGATTTATGATTTAGTCCCTATAATTCTTTCATTGGGTAAATAACGAAAAAACCGATAAAAAGAGAAAAATAAATCTCATTTAACAGAATTTTTAACCGTTTTTATTGGGAAAAACTAATTTTGAACGTATTTATAAACCATAATGACCATCTTATAATCTCGAAACAGGGAACATGAAAAGTATTATTTTTGGTTTATTTATTAATTCATCACATTACACGCTAATTCATTTTTTAATTTATTTTAATGAATATAATATTTTTTATCATCAAAATAAAAAAAATGATTTTTTATAAAATATTCTTATCAACTACAATAATTAAATGTCTTTTATTTTTGGTGTATTAAAAATATATAAATTTATGTTGATTAAAATTTATTAATTTTATATAATTAATTAAAATTGGTGTGTGGCATATTGGTCCACGTGGCAGTCGTGAGAAGGAATCGTGGCGACATTGTAAGAGAATACTGTGTGTTGTGGTGTTCTAGATCTACGCTCTCGAGACATGGCTGAGCTGTCATTCGACTCATTGGCTCCTACGAGTTGACTCACCCCATAAAACGGAGAAGTTCATTTTATTTTTAAAGTTAAATACAAATTTGGTCCTTATAGTTTACATAAACTAACAAATAAGGCATCTGAAATAAATTATTAACAATTGAAGGTCTCTATAATTCATTTTTATAAGGGATATGATCATTCATTTAACTCATTCAGTTAAGTTTTCGTTAATGAGAGGGTATTTTTGTCTATTCACCTTCCTCTTTTCTTCACTTCAATATTCAAATAACAAATTTGGTTCTTCATACTACTTTTACTTTTGTAACATATTTGGTCCCTCAAACAATTTTTTATTTTTAAAACAAATTTGGTCCCTCAAATTTTTTTTATTTTTAAAACAAATTTGGTCCAGTCAACTTCAAATTTTAGCATTTGATCCTTTCATTTAATCAATAAAAGTTGGTGACACAAACGTATATTTTCTTAATATAATTAGCAAAATAATTAAATAAAATTTGAAGTTTATATTTTGTCATTAAATATTTTATTTCTTTAGAAACATTATATTCAAGAAAACCTTAGCTCAAATAAATATAAATTTGATAAATATTTGTTTTAATTAGTTGAAAATTTAAGAAGTTTTAGAACTAAATACCCGATAAATTTTAATGTATATAATAGTTAAATTTATATTTTTATATCTCATGTAAGTAATATAATATATTTTTTGTATATTAGTTAGGTATCGTTTACCAAACGCTTACCCGGGTAATAGCTTACTAATTTACTTTACTTTACCTGGTGAATATGGCAAGGACTAGAATCTTAGTCGGTAAGAGCGAATGCAAGAATCTCGAGTCTTACTCAGTAAGTGAAGATGAGGACTCTTATCATGATTAGCGCTTACCGGGATAAATTGTTGCATACAATGCCTTTTAGTGATTAAAATCTTGTCCGGTAAGTAAATGATAGTGTTGAATTTTACTAGTAAGTGCTTACCGAGTAAGTGTTTAGGTAAACGGCCCCTTAATTTTATTAAATTACTTAAACTTATACCTTTACATTTTAATATTTAATATATTGTCGGGACCAAATCTATTTTAAAAATAAAAAAAAAATGTTTGAGGGACTATTATACTGATGTAAGTTAGTCAGAGGGACCAAATATGTTACAAAAGTAAAAGTAGTATGGATCAATTTGTTATTGAAAATTCAAGTTAAGGAAAGAGGAAGGTGGATAGACAAAAATGCCCCCTCATTAACGGAAAATTAACTGAATGAATTAGAGGATGGACCATATCCCTTGGAACAATGAACCTATAAGGACTTCTCTTGTTAATAATTTCTTTAAGGGACCTTACTCGGTAATTTATGTAAATCACAAGGACCAAATTTGTATTTAACTCTTATTTTTTATTATTAAAAAGTACAGTTATCAATTAATTAATCAAAAAAATAAAAATAATTACGGATTTTTAATATTTTTATATTTTTCATCATTGATATTTATTATTATTATTTAAATATTATATCTTCATTTTTTAAATATAATAAGCGTGTTGTTTTTTTGTTGAATTGTTTTGTTAGTTGTTGTACCCATAAGTCGGAAGAATATTTATCCAACATAATCCAACTAAATATCAGATTTAATGGTTCGTCTTGATAATCAACTGTTATAAAACCCAAGAAGACAGTTTAGACTCAAAACCGAGTATACAAAATCTATACTGTTTTATAAAGCATTTAATTTAAATTCTTAAATTATACTTTTTATTCATCAAATACCACTTATCAATGCAACATAGGTCATGGGTCCAATCCTTAAGTGGACTGAAAAACGCACCATCACATTGGTGTCCTTGAAAACAGGTTCCGTATGAGATCAGTTGCGATTACTGGTAATCAAACAAGGATTATTTGAAACCTCAGTGAATACTTATCTATTAAAATAACATAAGCTTGAAGGTGAATACATTCTCTTTTTTATGTATTCTATTTATGGAACCGTCATCACTTAACTTTCGTTGCTCGTAAAACTTTTCAAAACGAAAACTTGTGGACGTAAAGTCATCAACGATGAGAAAGCATATGATCGTTCAAAAAGCCTGAAAACGTGTATTTTCCGCTTTTTTATTTCTTTAATATTTCTTTTAATTATGAAAAGTGTAAAAAAGGAAGTCCACTTAGGTGAGCCATGGCTACTCAAAAACTTGCTTTATATGTGCACCCACAACTCACATTGCTTTTCATCTTATGTTAGGTGCCATTTTTCTTCATTGTACTTATCAATATTTTCTAAACCTTTTTTCTTGACTTAAATAAATTAATCGGGCCCGCTAATAAAACGACTTAAACGGGCATCGTTGGATTTTCCACGAAGATGGTTGAAAAGTAATTTATATTATCTTATCATCTTCCGCTTCTAGACGATTACGCGTGTATGCTAATGTAAAGGCTGAAAGACACAGATATCAAGAGTTAGCTCAACGATAAAAGCTTGAGCTTTTGGGGTTTTCCCTATTCGTCATCAATTCGAGTCCTTCCAACGCCACTACTGATTTTCCTGGTTGTTCTACAAGTCCTATAGAATTAGTTGAGGTGCATGCAAACTAACATAAATATACAACCATATAAGGTTGAAAGATAACATATTATGGTTAAATTTAAATTCTCGAGAAGATACATCTAGACCATCGGTATTTTCAGTTACTGATAATGACCGTTCAAAATTTACTTTCTTTAAATAGCAGGTTTATAAAAAAATCATTGAATGATATGTTTTCTTTAATAGTTTATGTTTAATATCATCAGGGTCGTTATTATTCAATGTATCCAATTCTGAACAAATGAGAATTTATATTAATTATGAATTTATGGTTTTAATTATTCAGGTTATAAGATTTTTTTTAAAATATATAATATTTATATACGACAAATGCAACAAATAAGATATTTATAGACATGAAACAATCATTTATTTTATTGGTGGGTGAAAAGGGTTCCATATTGGGACAAACAAATAAGAAAAATGTATTATCCTAAGATGGATATCATCTTATATGACTCACTTAATTCATTTATTATGTATTTTAATCATAAAAATGTTGGTTGTTATCAATTTATATAAAGTCGTGTTTTATTAAAACATGGTATATTGGATTAGTAGGATAATTAAGGGGTTGTTTGACAATTGTTAAATGGTTTGGTGTAAAATGATTAAGAGACTCTCATGATATAATGCGAAATGGAATATAATTGTTTGATAATTATTTATAATGAAATTAAGGCACTAAATGGTCAAGGGAGGTTCAGAATACAAAATCATTCAAATAGTTTTAGAATCATTAAGAAGCAGATTTTTCTTTTGCCAAATAAAATTAATCTCTTAACGATTTAGAGACCGTCTCTTAATGAAACTATTAAAAGGTAAACAAACAATCCTTAATTTGATCTTGAATTACATAATTGCAACATATGTGAGACAACGCCTGTTAAACATGTAGTATTTGCAAAATATTGTTTAATATGTGAAATATCACATGTTAAAATGTAGTGTTTATAAAATATTGTTTAATATGTGAAACGTTCAATACTATTTTGTTTGTGAAATAAATTATAAACATATTTCACATATGAAACAACAATGTATAAGCATTACAAGTTTCATACATGAAACAACACATAAAAACTAATTTGTAGGTTTGTATGAATTATTGAATTTGTAAAATAAAAAGAATATATATATATATATATATATATATAGAGAGAGAGAGAGAGAGAGAGAGGGAGAGAATCATGTGAGAAGTTAAAGATTTTACGAGAAAGCGATAAATTTCAATATCATACATGATTACACTTATTTTGGTGTGTTTAATCATATATGATTAAACTTATGCATTATACATGTAATCATATATGATATTGAAACTTCTCGCATTCTCGTAATTTTTTTAACTTCTCATGTAAACATGCCTATATATGTAGAGAGAGAGAGAGGGAGGGAGAGAGAGTAGGATAACAAACGAGAATAGTAACTATTTAAAAGATTACGAAAATGGTCAAATCACGTGCAAAATCACATGCGACTTTACATCAACGGTAATAAAAAAAAGCGTGCGGGCGACTTTGGCTGCGTCTTCATATTGTGGGGAAAAGTCATGTGAATTTATACGTGATACTAGTGTAAAATCACATATGATTCAACCGTCTTCTTATTCTTTTAAATATGTACAATTCCCGTCTGTACCCACCCACCCCTCTCTATAATGTGTGGAATTAAATCATACCACTCCATGGGTAAGTAAGATGTCCACATTCACATCATTAAGTCTCCCCTCCTATCATTTTCTTTGGTCTTTCTCTACTATTTATTTTGCTATAAGAAAAAGGTTCTTATTGTTACTCAAGAGTCGAAAACACTTTGATGAAGCATGTACAAGATCGTCACCTTTTTAACCAGACTTCAGGACACCTGATGAATACAAATTTATTATTACTCATCATTGTAATATATACATCATGACAAGTAGAAAATCGAACAAATGTCATTGATTGATTCTATCAATAAATAATGAAAAATAGGATACATGACATTATCTCTCATCCCGCTTAAAGACGAAGTCTAATATGTCCCAATCGACCCTTGGTCGGCTCATTCATTGAACAGTTATCGGTGGCATCCATCTCTTATTTCATATCTTTTTGGAAATACCTTCAAGTCCCGTTTTGTATGCGGAATTGATAGGATTTGGAATTAAATTTCATTCCAATTCTAGGTCCATCAGGGTCTGTTTGGTTTGACGTAATATTTTTTTTGAGAGATTTTCATTAAATAGAAGGATTTAGAGTTTAGAAATCTCTGATGTGTTGAGTCTGTATGATTTTGAATAAAATTGAATTCCATTAATTATAAATGATTTATAAAAAACAAATTACCAGAACATTATAAAAACATTATTATTTATTAACTGATTATTACAAAACGTGTATTTTTAACATATTTTCAAATAAATTCTATAAAATTCTGTGAAATACCACCACCTCAATGAGATCTACAGATCCAATGTTTGTGGAATTTCAATTCCGAACTTTTCTTTAAACCAAATGTGTGATCGAAATGTAATTCGATTTCAAATCCTACCAGATTTAACAAACCAAAATAAGCCCTAAAACAATCTGTAACCCGTCGCAAAAATACAACACGTATTAAAACGTTCACTATAATTGTTATAATCATGAAAACTGTATATATATATTTTTTGTTTCGATTCGAATTTCGACACATATAAGATATGGTTTTTGCTTATAATATAAAATAGGGTAGGGTTTTGTGGGGTCAAATTATGAATAATACAACTTTGGTGTATGTGTATGGACCATTAAAAAAATCTTGAAAGGGAAAACAAGTAAAATGGAAGATGATGAAATCACACATCTTCTACCTAAAATTTGATATGCTTTTTAGGCACCAAATAATGTATTGTTGGTGCTTAGTGTATAATTGGGATTTGGGGCCATTGAAGTTGACAACAGAAAAAGGTGTATAATTATAAATTTAAATAAAATATTTTTGAGTAAAACCCTTTTTGGAAATCCACATAAATAGTCAACATGTGTATTTTTTGGTTTGATTTCAAACGGAAACGTATAGAATAAGTGGTGTGTATGATTCGTGTCGGTGGTAAGATCGATCGACACTTTTCCTACAATCTGTATCGATTGATCTTGAAATGTCTGAATGAATACATTTATTTGGATCAATTAAGAATTGGTAAAGAATCACAAGCCTCGCCCTGTTGGGACATCCCAAGTATGCTATCTTAACATGCTTATTATTGTTTAGTTGTAAAACGTTGTCCCAACCCACTGCTGATCGTTTATATATCATTTGTTTGAAATTAATAAAAAAACAATACAGGAAACAAGTTTTCATTCCCACATTTTTAACTGTAACAAGTAAATGAACAGCTTACCAAATCTTATTTCAAAATTCTCGTGTATATCATACGAGTTGTAACTTCCTTTTAACGCCTTATGGTAGCTCGTGGGCTTCTTTTCACTTTCGCAAATATGCCATGGCCCACAATAGAGTCGTAACTACCAATGGAACCACAATCTTAAAAAAAAAAACATCAATTTTAAATCCCTAAACGGGCTCATGGTCTATTTTCTCCTCTTCACTCTCATTTGCTCCCTCCTAACCTCGATAGGTTTGTTTTTAAATCCTAAAGCAGGCTCCCATCGTTTATGTGTGCCAATAATTTCGCCAAAATCATATCATAGTTTCCGTGTTTAATAAATGTGCTTATGCAACTCTTTCATCGACACCCAAATTATGGTTATATGTTTGATGGGGTTGGTTTAGTGTGTAATTCAGGTAGATTCTTAGTTATTTGATTATTTTACAGTAGCACATACCTAATTCTCAAAAACACCTGGTTCAATAATCAAGTATCAGCCAAATAACATCAATTCATTTGACATACATATATTCTCGAGCTGAATCACACTATCTTGATTAGTTTTATATGCAGTAATGAATCATGATCCTTGCCCCCTGTTAGGTCATAATGAATACGCTACCTTGCGGTAGCTCAATTAGTCAATCTAATTCAAGTTTCATCAGAGGCACTTGACGTTTTCCTCAACTATTAACTTTACGGGCCCCTAAAATTGATGGATGTGCGTATAAGCTGACCCATATTCAAACAAATATGAAAAAACATTAATAGTTTGTATTTTTATGTTCACAGTTAAAAAATAGCACGTACACATAAAATTTATTTTCCTTTTGAAGCATGTATTTGTTAAAACTTCAAGCCATATTGTTAATTGTGGGACATGGCTTATTACCAATTTTTTGCATTAAGTTGAATCTAACCCCACAAAGTTATCTACTTCCTAATAATATTTCATGCCCTTTCAATTAAGCTATTTAATGTTGTGTCCCATCGTCTTTTGTCATTTTCATTCTAGACAAGTTGACAACTGCTATGCTTGCTTCCAATTTATAAGAAATGTAGAAGTTTTACGCTCCAAAAGATAAGGATCTTTCAAGAACACTCGTGCGGCCTTTCTTGGAATTTTGTCGAGTTCTACTCTTGCTAAGACAGCGATGATATTGGTTTTTGTAGGTGGTTCAAGCGATTTCAGATATCGATGTTGAAACATAATGAATTTAATGGGATATGGAATACTTGGCATGCATAAGTACACGAGGCACATTTCCGTGTATGGTGCACGTTTTTTTGAAGTATTTTTAATACTGATACACGACAAATAAACTCACATCCTTTGTGAGGTTGAAACCCTTGACCTCATAAAATACTGGACTATACCAGTAACATGGGTACTGTCATGAACCCGAGTTCGAGCCCTGAGAGGGGAGTGTTGGCGACATTTAAGTGGAGTCATGTTTAGCTTCAAAATTTGCCGGGAATTAGTCGGGCTTTGGCCCGGACACCCTTACAAAAAAAAAACATGGGTACTGTCGGGTCAAAGCCCCTTTTTGGTATGGTGCATGTATTTCACACACCAGTTATCCTATAAACTTACGTTTCTCCCAACATCTGACCTCAATTTTATTTGTTATTTATTCAAATTTGATTTATAGATGTCTGTTTCATAATTCATACAAAATAGGTTCCGTTGATAGCTTGAAATGTAAACTGACTACCCATCTTATGATGAAAATTGAGGATGATGAGGATATTATCTGTTGACAACGACGTTAAAATGGGAAGAGTAATGAAGGGACCAACACGGACGTGACCCCCCCCCCTCTTCCCCTCCTTTTAATATAACATTATGTTACTTCTTTTAGTTCTCATATCTCAATCGTTATCCTTGATTTGCATTATGCAAATACGTAACTTAGATATTAAACTACGATAGCTACTTTGTAAATTTTTTATGGAATTAATTTCATATCTCAAATAAAAAAGTGTTGTAAAAAGAATATAATCTGGCACTTCAAATATATTAATTTATACTAGAAAGGTACTTGCACAATGCAGCGGATTAAAATATTTCGATTTTAATGTTTTTTTTTTGTCTCATTTGATGCTAGAATACAGTTTTATGGGTTTTGAAGAAAGCGATAATATTTTTATTTTTGAATAACATATAACTATAAAGATATATTATAAAAACTTGAAAAAAGGTCATTGATATTAGTGTTAAACTAACTATTTAATATTTCTCATTTTTTTGTGTAATTTTTTTATAAAAATAATAATTAAGTAGTTTGTCAGAACTCAATGATCATCTTAATTATATTTTTTATATTTAAAATGAGATATTTATCATTTATTTGATTATTTTTATCTGCAATTAGTTACATGAATTCAAACATGAAGTTTTAATAAACTGTACTTACAAATAAATACTTACATATAATTTATTTGTAATATTGAATTTTAAGCAATATATATCAATAAAGATTACTTTATATTTAAAAAATAATTTTTAAAAGTTTTTGTCAAATATTTTATAATAAGTATAGATTTTGCTACAATTTTTTATTTTAAATATAGAAAAACTAACTTTCAAAAAAGAGATATTCCAAGTCAAAGTCAATATTCTGGTGCTAATAACTCTGGCCTCATCCTTTTGACCAAACAAATCAAAAAATATTACTGTACATATCTATTTAATATTTGATATTTTGCATTTCCATTTCTATATTAATTATATTTTTGAGAAAATAAATTTTAATATGTGTGAATGATGTAGTTCAGTTATGACTTAAAAGCTAAAGATTTGCTTCTTAATTTTAGAATGAATATCCAATGAATTTTTGAATCTATAAATAAATATATATATCAATAAAGTATTTATTTTAATTAAATATTGGAGATATATATAGTCGAAATACTGTTATGATGAGATTTTTTGTAATCCCGAAAAAGTCCGGACGTAGTGAGGTTGAAGCCCTATCCGAGTCAAGTCAAGTCTCGAAGTCCGACCAGGAAGGAATTTTGGGGGTAGGCATGGAAAACCCGACATGAGAAAATCTAGAAAACCTCCACTGAACCCGAAAAAGCCCGAAAAAAGTCAGGATTGTTAAGCGTTATTGGGCCATTTTTCAACCTCAAAACCTGTCCCGATCTAGGCCTAAACAACCTGGGTTTTTTCAGTAACTGAAAACGGGCATGGAAGAATGGGAACTAGACCCAAAAAGATCGAACCGTATGCGTCTCCAGTCCAACCACCCCTGAAAGAATTAATTTTGTATAACTTGTATAACCGATCATGGCCCAAATAGGAAGAGCATGGTTGATGACCCAATAAGACGAGTAAGGCCCAAATACAAGTAGGACAATTAGTGGGCCATTAAGAGTAGTAAGGCACTAAAGTAAGGCCTAATAAGAAAGAGGATAACTAGTGGGCCATTCAAATGAATAAGGCCCAGTAAAAAAGAGAATACTTAGTGGGCCATCAAGATAGGTAAGGATATTTAGTGGGTTATTAAGAAGCAAGAGGTTATCCATTAAGTATAAATCTACTAAGTTGTCTTTAGGTATTAGCCTGTCCGGGTAAATTAAGATAAATCGTCGTTTGATTTTTGTTCTGAATAAACAATCTGAACAACAAAAATTACCACTTTAACCTCATACCTACACAAGTCTTGAATGAAAATAAATAGTTTGATAAATATTTAAAACGACGAAATTAAAAAAAATGAATTATTTATAAAAACATTAATAATACAAGTTCAACGGATGTTAAAATATATTTGAAACAACAATAAAGTATTATTATTTGATTAAAATGTTTAACTTATGCATGTTGATGAAATATTTAATGAGATGTGTGATTAAAAATTATAGGATAAGGGTAATTTTGGAAAAAATTATAACTTAATGCAGTAAGATAGGATGAGCTAACTTAACATGTTAAGTCAATCTCCTAGTATTAAGTCAAAATCAAACGTCTTAATATAACTTAATTAATTAAACTAACCATTCACTAAATTTATTAAGTTGAACCTCTAACACCCAATAAGGAAGAAGATAATTAGCGGGCCATTAAGATGACTAAGGAGTCGTTTACCAAACACTTACCCGGTAAGTATTTACCGGTAAAATTTAACACTATTATTTACTTGACAGGTAAGATTTTAGTCCACCAAAATGATTTCGTATGCAACAATTTATCCGGTAAGCGCTTATCGTGGTAAGAGTCGTCACCCTCACTTACTGGGTAAGACTCTTTGTCCTTGTCTTGTTTTTATCAGGTAAGATTTTTGGTTCTTACTATATTCATCCAGTAAGATAATGTTACTTGGTAAGCATTTACCCAAGTTAGTATTTGGTAAACGACCCCGTAACAAAAAGGATAATTAGTGGGCCATTAAGATGAGGCCCATACGTTTTGGGTCATAAAACAAAGCCCACGTACCTTGAGTGTGTTAGAAAAAGCACCACGCTTTCCCCTTTTTTCCCCAATCTAGAATTTCGCGTTCCTGCGGTCGCTGATTAGGGTTTTTGTTCTTCAGATCGCCTTTCAGTTTCTTCCATCGAACCACAAACGATTAAAATCTTGACGTTGGTAAGCATCATGGAATTGATATTTGATCAATCTTTCAAGCGTTTTGGAAAATTCCTGGCTATTTTTTTGTAGATTCGTTCGTTCTTGTGATGTATCGGTGGGAGTTGCGGTTTTCTGATGGCTGATATGTGATATTTTTTTCTATTTGTTACAGATAAAGGGATATGTCTCGTGTGTACGTTGGAAATTTGGATCCTCGGGTTTCCGAGCGAGAGCTTGAAGATGAATTTCGCGTATATGGCGTTTTACGGAAGTGAGTGTTACATCGATTTATGTTTGATAGTTGCTTTTATTGTGCTTTAGTCATGGTGATTTGTTATTGTACGGTCGGTAATCTCGAAAAAAAAGAACGAGAACATCTATGAAACCTTGTTTGATCATTCCACGAGTTAAATGATACGATAAATCGCTTCGATTTGGAGGCCAAACACATTGCTTTTCAACCTCTCTAAAATTGTAATACTGGACTTCTTAAACAGGTACCACTCATACCCTAATGTTGGTGTTAATTTGGGAATGAAATCCAAAGAACATGCAATCTTTCCCTTTTCATTGGAACAAAAGGGATAAAACATCTGTAAAAGATATTGCAAGATGCCATCGTCCTTTCTTTAGCTGTAATACAAGAGTATTTTGTCATTCATTTCTTTCCAATTGGGTTGTTTGGCCAATGAAGTATTTTGTGGTTCCAGTAGATTTCCAAATGTTGGTGTTAATTTGGGAATGAAATCCAAAGAACATGCAATCTTTCCCTTTTCTTTGGAACAAAAGGGATAAAACATCTGTAAAAGATATTGCAAGATGCCATCGTCCTTTCTTTAGCTGTAATACAAGAGTATTTTGTCATTCATTTCTTTCCAATTGGGTTGTTTGGCCAATGAAGTATTTTGTGGTTCCAGTAGATTTCCACATGTAATGATGTTTCTCCTTTATTGTGTTTGAAACTCTTGCAGTGTGTGGGTTGCTAGGAGACCACCTGGTTATGCATTTGTTGAATTTGATGATCGTCGGGATGCTCTAGATGCGATTCGGGCACTGGATGGTATGTTTGAAGTCTGCATGAAAGTATTATCACCATCAGAATGCTAGTGGTTTCTGTAACATGTTTTTATTTTAATGACCTTTTGATGGTTCTTGATTAAAATAGTGTTTATGCTAAAACTGTTGTTGAACTGCAATCTCATTAATGTGAGCAATAGGTTCTGGTCATTTGAGGATTGTTTCTGTTGGGTTTGGGTGTTAGCGCTCTTTTTAGCATTGCTCATTATAATTATCATAATAGTTCTGTTTCCTATAATTACATGGGTTCCTGTATATTCGGTTAACAGGAAAGAATGGCTGGCGTGTGGAGCTCTCTCACAATTCAAAAGGAGGTGGTGGAGGCCGTGGTGGGGGCAGGGGCCGTGGTGGCGGTGGCGGTGAAGATCTCAAGTGTTATGAATGCGGTGAGGCTGGTCATTTTGCAAGAGAATGTCGCTTACGAGTTGGGCCACGAGGTTTAGGAAGTGGACGTCGTCGTAGCCCAAGTCCAAGGCGACGCAGGAGTCCAAGTTATGGGCGTCGGTAAGTTCAGTTTTACCTTGTTTATTTATATATTTTGAATCCTTGGTCTTATGCATTTTAGCAAATAATTTACAGAATATAGCTGACGCCGTGAGATCATATGATCATTTTATTGATATAGTTATGAATAAGATGTCTGTATATTTTCCCCACCACTTGCATTTTAGGTGACAGTGGTCGGTCATGGCAACATGATAAAGGAAATTAGTTATTAGAATATATCCAAGATTAGGAGTATTATGTTTCACATATTTATATGAAATCTACTTTGCCTATGGGAATGATCGACCACAACGAAATACATTTGGTTCACATCAAACCCTTACGAAGAGCGATCTGATTCAATCGGCTTGTCTGCAATTCTGGTTTTTTAATTCTGTTGGTTACATAGGGGTTAAAGTGGAAAAAAAAGGAGGGTTCAATGTTAACAATAAGTGCAGAAAGCATAGATGATGAATTAAACAGTCCTTTCGTCCTATGTGGGTGTTGCTTTTTTTCCTTCTAAATCATCACTTGTTATGTTGTTAATCCCATAAAAGGTCAATCAGGTGTAGCATGCTGATGGTAGTGGCATAGTGAATATTTACTTAATAGTATGTAACTTTTCATACTAAGGTATTTGTTTTGAGGATATGGCAGCTCGGTTTTGCTTGAGGCTCTCAATATTGGTAACACTTGATTGTTTTGCAGGAGTTATAGTCCACGCTACAGTCCTCGTGGAAGAAGATCTCCTCGCCGTAGCATATCACCACCTCCTCGTCGGGGTCGTAGCTACAGCAGGTCTCCTCCATATCGCCGTGCCCGACGTGACTCACCATATGCAAATGGGTATTTTGCTTTTGCTTCCATTCATTATTTTTTCCTTATGGCCAACACAACACAACTACTCATGTATAAACACTATGGTACATGTTCACATATATGTCTTAATTGGGCATGCACTCTTGCATCAAAGCATGTAATGCCTCTGTGGGAAATCATTCTTGTATCAAGTTGTGTATTACCGAATCAGCATGCATTTCTTGGTTCAAATTGCATGTGGCTGAATGGGGCAGGCACTGTTTTGTTCAGCAAGTTTGCTCACTTTTACATGCAGTAAGTGGGCTGTATTCTGAAGACCAGGACCTGTTAATATGACTGATATGTTACCCCATAATTACATAGTATTCATGTTGCCTCTAACCTTTTCTGATGCAACTGAGGTTGCAATGGGGTCATAGATGTGTTAATATGATTGATATGTTACCCCGTAAGGCACTGTTTGGTTGATTTTCCATCAAGTCATGTATGGATAAAGCTGTCTGTGTTGGATTAGTCTGTCTGTATAGACTGAGATTTTTTTGCTTGGGAGGGTTTTTTCATAGATGGAAAAAACTTGGCTTTTTGCATAACGCTCCCCTACAAGCTTATTGAATGAACCAATTAATATATTATAAAGTATCAAATAAGCTGCGAGTCTCATTAAGCTGCTAACAAACAAGCTCTTATTCTTTGCTATACTGATTATTTGCAATTCACATTTGATTTGCATTATAAGGTGATACGTATTTTTATTTTCAGAGTGTAAGCGGTTGGAGCTGGGATGGAAGCAAATGGCTGAGCTGGTAAAGGATACCCCTGGCATCATCAATGTATTTGTGATGAGAAACTGTGAACAAATTGGAGGTAGGGTTTTGTTTTAGTGGAAACTGCACTGTATGACCTGCTGCTGAAAGAGGTGGGGCGCTATGGAGTCCAACTTCTTGTGTCGGCTTCGCTCTATTCAGCTGGCTAAAACTTAGAGGTCCCTTTCGTACTTAATTTTACTATTTATTATAATGCTTTTGTGATGACATATATTTGGAGTATTTGGTTGCTAAACATTTTTCATACTTTTCCCCCTTCTGTTGTGAGGTTTGGTTATCGCGGCCTTCGCCCTCCGCCCTCCATTATCTCTGCATGTTAGACTCTACACCATGGTTTAGCGTCATATGTTCTTCTCTGCACTGCATCATCATCATCATGATCATCATCGTCGCTTCATGTGGTTGTTAATGACTACTTTGAACGGCCTTCGAATCCAAACTGCACTTTAAAAATGGTAGCTTCCCTCCGCAAAGAAAGCTTCTGATGCCGTCATAGTTAGGATATCTCACTTGGCTGCTGAAAAATGATAGCTTCCTCCGCCCTCTTTTGTGTATACCGTGGTCACAAAGGTAAGTGTTGCGATGAAGAAAAAACGTCTGACACTTGTACCTGGCTGTACGAGTATTGGGATGGGAAGTAAATGTAACCACTTGACTACCCAAAAGCGAGCCAGATATCTTGCTTCGTTTTCTTACTGATATTATTTATAAGCTCAGTTGAAATGGGTCGATACTTCTCGTTTCTTTTTAAAAAAATAATTGGAAAAATGGCTTTTGATCATCATATAAATCCCTTCTTGTTGTGTTACAAGCGAAATTTTGCATCCTGTCTTGGGTGTTAAAAAGGTTTGGATAGATAAAGGTAATATTTTTGTTTGTTCTATGCAAAATCTCACATCTTTTATTATTAATCTCGAAAATATTTTCTATAATTATATATTTTGATATCGATTCTTGTATAGATTTTTTTTGCATCTGCTCATCAAGCCATGGTTAATTTGATGGTAAATTTAGTAATGCCCGAATGGTTAGTTATTATGATTGGTTTTCATGTTTACATCAAAAGGGTACTTGCACAATACAGTAGGATATATCTCGATTTTTTAATGTTTCAAAATTTTGTCTTGAGGTAATATAGTTTTATGTGATTCTATGTTTTTATTTGTAATATTATTAAGAAATTTTCACATATCAAGACAATTGTATGTTTGGAACGCAAAGAATTTTATAAATTAATCCATAACTAGGTAACTTTACCGCGTTTCGTGCGGTCGTTGTTGATTGATGAAAGAAAGCATCGATAAGTTTGAATTCGATATAAAGTGTTAAAAGGTATCACAATAATTGTGTTACAATTTTATTCCTGAATGTTCTATTTTGTTAGAATAAAGAGAGTTAAAATGCATTGGTTGTAGAAAAATGAATATATAAGTTTGAATTCGATATAAAGTGTTAAAATGTATCATAATAATTATGTTACAATTTTATTTTTGAATGTTTTATTATGTTAGAAAAAAGAGAGTTAAAATATATTGGTTGCAGAAAAATGAATATGTAGTGTAAAAGAAGTTAAATTGTGAAATGACAGATAATAAATTCTATAGATATATAACTAATTTATTGGTTTTGGTTGTCTTATTATTATAAGAATAAAGAGAGGTATAATATATTTCTTGTGAAAAATAAAAATATAATTTATAAATAACATATATCAATTCGGTATATTATTAGATGTAAAGCCGAATATTACCTTTTATATTGAAAAATCCATTAACATTGTGCCATGAAACGTGGTTATAGTAGAAAATTATCAAATTATGTTTTAGTTCAAAAAAAGATGGGAAATTATCATTTTTTTTCCTTCTATGAATATCCCGAATCCTCAAAAAATGTAATAAAAGATAAATAATTAATAGTTTTCAAAAATAATTTGCAATTGTCAAAATGAAAATAACAAAATTACCAATCTGACATATCTAGATCGACTTCAAAGTCCATATTGTGTGGAAAATTGAGGGAGTAATTCAAAATGAAAACATACTATTTCCACATTTTATATATCCAGTCTCATGGAGATATGAAATCATCTAATTAATTTTCTCGGAACTTCAGAGATGAACGAAACACACCAGCAACTGATTTTGCAATAGACTCTTCTTGTTCCTCCTTATATGGTTTCTCTAATCTCCTTCAGTTTTGCTTATAATCGCAGACAACAAAGTGGATAGAGAGATCAAGAAAATAGAAGTAAAACACCCATAATTATTGATTCATATCTTTCTATAGATGCATAGAAAGATAGAGAGAGGCGTACCGCCAGTTATATTGTTAATCCATGATTTCTTTGTGATAGAAAGATGTAGAAGAGAAGGAATTGTAACGATAGAAGATGAAGAGTAAAGAAGTTTATGATAGAAGGACGTAGAAGAGAAAAAATTTTAACGGTAGAATATTAAGAGTAAAAGTTTTAGATTAAATATAAAACCTAAAATAAAAGAAAAAAAGGAAGAAATGAATACTAGTATAAGGAAATGTCATGTCAACACTGTATGTTTCTTCTTTATAGATATATATAGATAAAGATTTAAATGTTTATTAGATCATTATATGTAACTTATATATATAAAGTAAATGAAAGGTTCATTCATTTAATGACATGTTTATATATATAAAGTTTGTTTCAAATACAACCTGTTGCATTTGTACAAACAATGCAATCCAATAAATTGAAATATTTATGGAAATGATGAAAATTCATTTATTATGATTTGAATATTTATGGAAGATGAATATGGTTCATTAATTATGATCAATACTTTACATTAGAAAACAATCAAAACTTATATGAAATCACACATTAATCAAATGAAATGAACAATTGAGATTAGGTTGTATTGGTTGCACAAATGTCATGAGTTGTATAATAACCAATCTCTCTCTCTCTCTCTCTCTCTCTCTATATATATATATATAAAGATTATATCAATTGATAGACAAAGTCAACCATAATTCAATATTTTGGAATTCTCAATCCATATTGTGCCATTTCATTTCTCTTGGTTTTTTTTTTTTGGATAAAGGGGACGGAATCCCAAGAAAAATTTATTCAATTAAAGAAAAAGAGTACAACTACGAGGGGCATTCTCCAAGAAAGAAAAAATATATGCATCCCAAAAAAATGTTTGGGAAACACACACAGTAAAGGCCTACTACTAGAGACAAAATTCGATTGAAACAACCAACGAACACAAGCAACAAACCGATCCATAAGCTGGAGATAAAGAATAGTCCAAGACCCAAGGGTTGGGCCGACATATCATCTTTTTATCAAAGTAAGAGATGAAAAAAGTTAACTACAATTCAATATTTTGGAATCCCGATTCACATTGTGCCATATTATGTCTTTTGGTTCTTACTTATAGATTATAGATATATAGATTATATATTTATAGATATATAAAGATTTAAAGGTTTATTAGATCATTATATGTAACTTATACATATAAAGTAAATGAAAGATTTATTTATTTAATGATATGTTTTTATTTAAAAATAATTTAAAAATTGGAAAAAATAGCAACTAATGATTCTATCTCTCTCAAGATGCCACATCATCTTTTGAAGATTCTCCTTTATATAGATATATAGATTGTAACCATATAAATGCAGGAACTTTACGATATCAATCGATAAACTTTTGACTCGCACGTAATGAGTAAAAAGCGTACTTTATTTTATAAACTACTTTATTAATATTTTTCAAAAAATATGTTTAACTGGTAATTGAATGCTTTTTGAAAAAATTATTTACTAAATAACAATAATTAATAATAAATAATTAGAGGCATAAGTAGAAGAAAGTGATAAAAAAAATTAGGTTATTAAAACGTTACTTCAAATAACGTCTCAATAAGCAAGCTTATGATCTCAATAGAGTTTTCTCAATAGGGTTGGGTGGGTCTCTATGAGGAAAATAGTTAAAGTGAGAAACGTAAAAAGGAATCTCCACCTTTAGATCCACCAAGATGAGATGCACCAGATTAATCCCCGAATCAATCAGGATTCATGAGTGAGTTTGAGATTAAAGGTGATCAAGGCTCCATATACCTTTCTCACCTTCACAATCATTCTCACACGATCCTTCATTTTTTTCCATTTTTTTCAATAACCACAAAAAAGAAAAAATAGTTTATAGCCATCAAACACAATTTATTAAAGAGATCAAAATACAAAACAAAAGATATCCACTCGAATGGCATGCAAAACGCAACACAACCATCGTGTTTGTGCATGCGGAAGCCTTGGAATGGTCCTTACATCTATACCAATTCAATCCACAACTTCAGACCCAATCTTTTGAGCATCTGATCCATGTGTTGATTAATGGTGCTTTCCTTCATAACCCAAACTTCAGGCTATCTAAACTATGTCTAAACTAATCCTGATAAACTAAAATTATAAGACATCGATCCTAATAAACTCAGTTGTCACAATTGTTGTAGATTCCACAAAATGAACCCGGGATAGATGCGATATTCCACCATATCCCTCTAGACCTCAACTGCTACTCAGTTTTTCTAAATTTAGAAAAGGAATTAAAAAGGGGGTGCTGTGAAGGTTGCCTTCACAGTGTTTTGCTGTGAAGTTTCAGGTGTAAAGATCGTGTCTCATGAAAACAGCCTTGTCTCACATGATCCCAAATCTCTCTCTCTCTCTATATATATATATACATMTATATATATATATATATATATATATTAGTTGTTCGCTGTCAGGTTGGACAACAAGGGGTGGAGAAGGCAAATCACTCAAGACCGATCAATATCCGGACGGAACAGATCATCTGAATTCCCCTATGTTCGAGACCATTATTTCTTAGAGTCGTCGCGAACGATCAGCAAGTGAAGTACTGATCCTTTTGTTTTGGGCCACCAATATATATTTTTTCTTTTCATGATTTGGTATATATGCCTCTGTCCACATAAGAAAATTTTGGCCAGATTACTGGCCAATGAGATTCTAATAACCAATCACTTTCCTGTGGCTGGGTCAATGCTTTGACCTGCTATAACCACCACTTGCATATTTCTACATTCACTAAATCTGGTACACTATAATATGCCAACACAAGAAAATTTGGTCATTTCCTCCCTACAAGATTCCACTAATCAAACACTCTCTTTCCTACGACACACTTTCTCAAACCTAAAATTTGAATCTGAACACATGTGATCCACAAATTCTTAAACAAAAACCTAGGAAAAGCCATTTTGCAGGTCATTAATCATAAATTAATCAAACAAGTAGCACATGATGTACCTTCTACAAATAAAAGAATCCAATCTTAAATAAAATATGTGATTTCTAACATCACTATGTGGTCCTGTTACTAGGAAACACATAATTCTTAACCATTATAAATAAACAAACATAATTTCTAACATCCAAAGTGGTCCTGCTACTTAAGAAGTCATTAAATTAGATTTCACTACACTCTAATTGATTTCAATGTGATACTAAGTTACTGTTGACTGCTACAATTTGACTAAAATATAAGAAGCTCGGACTCTCGGTGGTTCTTATACCGATTTGGATCTCCAAGATCTTGCAGTTGACCTGGTTCCCTGAGAGAGATGAAGATGAAGATGAGGAGTGCATTGCCATTTGTGGCAATGGTGGTTGGTCAGATTGCGCAGGTGGGTTTAACGTTAGCTGGCAAGAAAGCCATAGCAACCGGGATGCACAACTTTTCCTACGTGTTCTATTCCAATGCTTTAGCATCCCTTATTCTTCTTCCTGCTTCTTTTCTCATTCATAGGTACTACAATTTCTTCTCTTTTCTTGTTCTTCTATATGCATCCTACAAGCAATTTACACTCCGAATCTTTGTATGTTTTGCAGATCAGCAAATCGCCCGGCACTAACTCTCTCGGTCGCCGGTGGTTTTCTAGTGCTCGGCATCCTAGGGTATCTATTTTTTGTATAGCCTGTCGCACATGTACTTCATTATCCTTATAGATCTCTAAAGAATCCAGATAATTTGTCTTCAAGGTTTGGGTTCTGGTGAGAATGAAAGTTATGGTGAGAAAGGTAAGAAGGGATCTCCAACCTTGGATTAATTGAAGAGAACTACTAGATCAATTCTCTTCTAAAGTGCAATTCATGGGTTGTTTTGGGATTAAAAGTGATCAAGGGTCCAAATCCCTTCTTATACTTCTCACTTTAACTCCTATTCTCACACAATCCTTCGTCTTGTCTTCAAATCATTAATGTTACTAGTCAACTGCAGTCCTTAGGGTGCGTTTGCTAAGCAAACTAGATTGGAATGAACAGAACGGACAAGACACAAGAGTGAGGTAGGCGGGTGAAAGAATCATGCAAGGTTTCAGGGTTTCAATTTGACATGAGTAGTTTAGTAATTCACCAATCTTGCCCCATCTCCCGGATTTTTGTTCCACCCATCTTGGTGGGAGCAAAATAAATGCATTTTCGTCCCACTCAATCATATCATGTCGTGGGACAACAAGTTTTTCTTCTGCTCCGTCCCTCGTACCAAACACACCCTAATGGGTAACTAGGTGGTAGCTTAGTCGGTAAGGCCTTTTGGAACGTAGCTGAATAAAAGAAAGTCAAGTATGCAGTTGCCAGATGTATTACATTCGATTGGCACACAAAAGGGAGGCATCTTCCTTAAGCATTGTCCATCAAGTGGGATACCTCAAGTACTACTATATACTTAGAAATCTGAAAATTGTTGTTCACTCGGTTGTCTATAATCTACAGAAGCTTCATAAAAATAGTTGCATACGTAACATAAAGGTATATATACCTGAAGGTTCACACCCTTAATCGACAATTGTGCTTGACGCACACCCAAAAGAAAGCTACCACACCTCTTAGGCTGGATCTGGTTGTAGAGTGATTGATCGGTGACCAACCTACAAGAATCTGTTTCTTTTTATCAATCCATTTTTTTTCCAGTTTCTTGGTACAGGTAGTTGGTTATGCAGGACTTACATATGCTCCTGCTACAGTTGCCACAGCAATTCTCAACCTCATACCAGGCTTTACTTTTGTGCTTGCCATCATCTTTGGGTAACCAAGAATCTCTTCTTTACATGATTTGAAAAAGTTAAAAACATAACTAAAAGAATGAGAATTCACAACAAAAAGATAAACTTTACAACTCTTTCAGGATAGAAAGGTTCGACTATGGAGGGTGGGCCTTGTGGGCCAAAATCATTGGAACATTAGTTTCAGTTGTAGGGGCCATCATCGTGACTGTCTACACAGGGCCTGCAATTATAACGTCTAGTTTAAGTTCAATCACCCCACAACATCTCCTAGGGCAATCATCAGATTGGATCCTTGGCGGGGTGCTGATGCTAATCGACAGTGTCTTAGCTGCTTTCTTCATTATTGCACAGGTACATTAGTACTTACACACAGGTACATTAATACTAAGTATTTATATAAGTTTGCTTACTTATGAGTATTTACAGGCATTAATCCTCAAGAAATACTCAGCAGTGCTGATTTTGATGTTGGCTTACTGCTCCATTATTACCTTCCTATCTCTTTTAGCTTCATTGAGTTTGGAACACGACCTGAGTGCGTTTAGTTTACAGTCTAAAACGAGGTTACTTGCCATTCTGTATGCAGTAAGTCGAGATCTTCCTACTTACTATCTCCCCCCCAAAGGATAATTATTCGTTCTTTAAGGGTAAAATTACAATGCAGGGGTTCTTTGGAGCTGGTTTTCAAATAACAATTGGAGCTTGGTGTGTGAAGATGAAAGGGCCACTTTTTGTTGCTATGTTTCATCCATTAGGGATTGTCATTGCAGCTATTATGGGGGTCATATTTCTAGGGGATAGTCTCTACCTTGGATGGTATGTACCCATCTTTCTCAGTTCTTGTGTTATATTCACGACATATCATTGACTTTGTGTTCAAATTTGTGGCAGTTTACTCGGATCATTAGTCATTGTAATTGGATTCTATGGTGTAATATTGGGTAAGGCTAAAGAAGATAAAATTGTCGAAGCCAACATGGTTGGGAGCTTAAAGTCCCCTCTCCTGCAAGATGGCAATGAAGAGCCCAATGTTCTGCTACCATAAAGATATCAAGGTGCAAATATTTCCTTCTACTTAGTGCAGAACAACAGAAGGCGTCTACTCGTCTAGGACATAGCTCTAGAAAGTTTTATTTATAATCCTAGATTATTTATGGAAATACTCAAGTTGGAGTATGCTGTATAAGATATTTTGTGGCATAATATAATGTTTATTGTTAATAATAATAATTCATGTAGACACAAATCAAGCAGCTCACATGCATATTTTAACTTAATATATGCATCCAGAGTTGTCTGGTAAAAGAACCCCGTTGGTCTATGATGCTTAGTATTTTCATTATCATGATGCATATACTTGTTCACCAACTGACACAATCTATTCAAGTAATAACCTTTTGAGGCGTATAAACGAACGTTTATCGTGCATATTTTATCGTTAAATGGCTGCCCTCTGTCAAGCAAAACGCTACTAGTCATACAACAATCTTGTTTTACAGCTCAACTATTATAGGGCCACCAGTCCACCATCATCATCTTAGCAGCACAGCTTACCCAAAATAATAAGAAAAAGTACATCGGACTAGAACCAAAATAAAAGATGTAATTCAACATAATAGTTACAAGTATAAAGCTTAGCCAACAATTTGTAAATAGCATGTAACGATTTTTGCCCATCTTCCCTTTTGGTGTATCAGCTAGTTGCATTACACTAGGCAAGTACTGATGTTGGATAATTTGGTCAGCAGTGAGCTGGCTGTAGCTGGAAGGCGACTTCTTCAAGTTCTCATGTCAACAGGGCACGAATTAAAAAGATACATATGAGAATGCACATAAAATGTCAACGAATCTGACTTCCAGACAAAAAGCATACCTTTTTGACATTCTTTAATGTATTGTGTGATAGTCAAACAACATTAGCATGTCAAAAGGATAGAAGATGTTTTGACGCCTTTGAGCAGGAAGAGTCAGCTGCCTCCAACTCCAGAACTTGAAAAATCAGACTTTATATTCTGTCATGGTATTTCCTTACTTCACTGCATCTGAATCAAAATGTTAAGGATAACAAATCCCATTACTTGGGAGTCTCTCATTTGACAATTCTTGCAGTATCATTATTTATGATCATAACAAATTTTAGGTCAACAGTGTCAGTTCTTTTTTTGGTTTATCTGACCATAATTGAAGTCAAACCAACAATGTAGAATGTTAAAAAAGGTCTATGTTAGCCACGATGTGCATACTATTAAGTATTTTTTTTCTATTGCAAATTAAAAATGGTGTCCAAATTCATATGACACTGATCAAAAGAAATTAAGGCCTGCATTACTCACATAAGTGCATGCTAGCTAGAGTGAGAAGTTTATACTATACAAATATTTTCCATACAAGTATGCATGCTAGTGCGATAAGTAATGGATATGTATATGACACATGTATACATATATACCGAACATGCATGCATCTGTGATGTATCTTGGTACAACACTGTGTATGTAAGTATACATGTACATATACATATACATATGCTACAAGCTCGTAAACCTAGCCATCTCCTTGTCCTACATTCTTTGGATTTTGGAAACAAAAATGTGAACATAGAATATCACCCTAGCCTATAGGTGTATTTCATTAAGAAAGGGAATTAATGAAACCTAATTGTTCTCTTCAATTTACATGCTCCCCCTTTCCATAAAAACTGTGATGTTCTATTTGGCGTATAAGTTTAAGGAAATTTTTTGTCTATTTGTTGATATAACTTCTTCAATAAAAGCAAAATAAAGGGATCTTGTGGACTCACACCAATACCATTGATTATTTGTGATGATGATCATGGACATATATGCAACTTCAACTTCAAATATTTCCCCAAGAGGAAAAGTTGGACTCCCTCCGTCCCAAAATAAGTGTCCACTTTCAAAAGTAAATGTTACCTTCCCATTCTAGCCTTAATTATAAGATAGAGAAAATTTCTCTATATAATTAAGGGTGACATTGTTAATTAAAAAGTCTAATAATTACACATTCCTAAAACTATGTGCTTTTTTCATTGTGGACATTTATTCTGGGACGAAATGGAGTAATTTTCATAGGCACCCAAAAAAGAACTTCTTCTCACTTTAATGGAACAGAGAAAACATTTATAGTGCTTCAACCATATAATCACTAGGTTCAGGTACGTCTACCTTGCCCACCCCATTTTCCCATTAGTGTACCAGTTAACTGATTTGCACTAGCTAAGCATCATTAGATAAGTTAACCAGAAAGGAGCTAGCTGGAGGATGACCACGTCAACTTCTCATGTCAATGGGGCGGGCTTTGACGAGATACAAGTGAGCATGCGCACAAGCAGTCAACCATTCTGACTTCTTGAAAAGTACACATTATTGTTTGAAATTTTCTTAACGTGGTATAATATTCCAAAGACATTAGCATGCTAAAGCTAGGAAGATGTTCGACACTTCACAGTCAGGAAGAGTCGGTTGTCCCATACCCTTTGGAGCTAAAAGAAAGTCGCATTTTTGGATTACATCATAGTATTTTTTTTACTTAATGACATTTGAACAGAACCATAAGGATCATAATTCCATTACATGGAGTCTCATGTTTGACATTTTGTGAGATAATATTCTTTAGGGTTATCGATGCGGGCTCGTATCTATTATCCTTATTGCTCATCACATTACATCATTGTTATATTCTACCAGAGCTATATGCTTGATGGTCAGTCACCTACAACAAGGTCTACCCTCTTACGCTCATGAATCCTTCCAACTATACCTCACATGAATGCATTTCATAAACTCGATATCATATTTCAAAATTTTCTTCTGATTCGTATGTCAGCGTAACTCAAAGCTGTTATTAGTTACTACATTTATGTAGGCAAGAATTAATCAAGGCCTAAAGAGTAGTAAATAGTTTTAGGGGTTGTTTGGTTGGTTTTCCATTAAGTCCTGTAAGTATAAAGCTGTCTCCGTGGATTAATTTCTTTGTATAAATTGAGGAGGTTAATGTTTGGAAGAGTTTTTTCATAGATGGAAGGACCGTGTTCTACAATTGGGAAGGGGCAAGTTTGGAAAAACTTGGCTTTCTGCATAAAGTTCTCCCTAGAAGCTTGCTCCGTAAGCCACTTTCTATATAATTAACGTACTACCAAACAGTCATTTATAGCTGACTGAATAAGTTATGAGTCCCATTAAACTCGTTAAGCTACTAACAAACAGGCCCTTAGTACTTCTGATCAGACCTACTTTTGTTTGTAAAATGCTTTTCACTAAAGAAGTCCTTAGAGCCTTAAAGGTGACATGATGACCACACCCCATCTTAGCTCTTTTAATTTTCTGGTAAGTTAGACTTAAAGAGGCATGGGAAGCACGACCAAAAGTAAACCCCTTTCAAGAAGTTTAACGGGAATTGTTTAATCATGGTTCAAGAATGTCAATAATATACAATTGTTCATCACTATGCATCACTTAAGCCACCCAAGTGCATCAAATCTTGTACGGTACAAGTATCCCACCGACCAACACAACGTATACGAAATCATCAGTCCTAGAGGCAAATAATCAAACACCTGGAGTGCAGTATTTAATTTCTCTCCTTATATGACTACTATAACTCATACAAAAACATTTCCATTAACATCTCGATAATCGACACCTTTCTACCATCAAGTCAACAACAGCTACATCACATGAAATACTACCAAAAGAAGTAGAATCAGATTAAAAGGAAAAAAAAATACAAAATTCAAGTATGAAATAATGGCTAAAAGTAGGACGAAACTATATATACCATTTGTGGATATCTTTTTCTGGCATTCACCGCCATATCATTTTACCGGTGGCTTCCTCTACCATTGATTGACAATTCCAAAGTCAAAAAAAGAGATTTTAATGGCATGTCCATTGTCCGGTCAAAGCTTATTATTTCCACTTTTCCAGAGGTTTCTAGAATAAAAATTTCAAATTTTATTTTAACACTCTATGTTATTATAACACTCTATGTGATCAAAATAAATATCATTAAAAAAATACAAATTATTCTATTTAAAATGATTAATTATTTAAATTATTTTTTATTTAAAAAGAAAAGTTAAAAAAATTAACAAACTTTCTTATTTTAAATCAATTTTAATTTTTCGGTTATTTTTTAATTAAAAAAAATCATTAAACTTCCTTATTTTGGATAATTTAGTTTCTTGAACTATATTTTTTGATGAAAAATTATTAAACTTTCACATTTTGAATAAGTAAGCCCTTAAATTTTTAAAAATAAATAAAAATCAAACTTTTATTAGTCGGTTAATATAACTTATTTTTGGATTGAAATGATATAGGTGACTAAGTTTTAAAAACGTAATAGTTTATGTATTAAGAAAATATTCAAGGACTTGATCAATCAAAATGAGAAAGTTTAATCGTTTTTTCACTAAAAAAAGTTTAATTGTTTTTTCATTCAAAAAAACAGTTTAAGGCCTTAATCATTTAAAATGATAAAGTTTAATGGTTTTTTCATTAAAAAAAATAGTCCAAGGACTTAATAATTTAAAATATGATAGTTCCTTGGGTTTTTTTTTTCTTCTAATTTTTCCATTAAAAACAAATTTTCTCGTTTTGAATGATTAAGTCCCTTGATTGTTTTTTGAATAAAAACTCATTATACTTTTGCATTTCAAATGATTAAGTCACTCAATTATTTTTTGAATAAAAAACTCGTTAAACTTTTACATTTTGAATGATCAAGTCTTTGAACAATTTTTTTTTAATAAAATAAATTATTGAACTTATAAAATTGGTTACTTATATTATTTTAACCTAAAAAAACAACTTGTAACCGACTAGAAATGACTTAAACTAAAATCACTTGTAATCCCCTAAAATATATTAAAAAGATGGAGATCAATGACAAAGGCTGTTACACTCTCAAATATGGAAGGACCGACTAAATTAAAATTTTCTATAATACATCAAACACAAAATAAATCGCTTTTTATAAATCAATATTTGAATTATTTCGAATAGCAAAACTAGATTTAATAATCAACAATAGATAAACTAAGCCTTACATAAGGACTAGGTCAAGGTCGGGTGTTACTAAAAGCCAATAACGGTCGCTCTCTTCACAAGCGGAAAAGTAACCGATTAGGTAGATCCTTCTCATGCCTCTAATTCGCCCTCAGTTAAACACAATGTCTCTAGTGTCATTTCCCAAGGGCCTAATGCATGCCGACAAATAAAAAAATTGGGTTTAACGCCTAGTGATTTCAAACGACTTTAATCTTAAATATAAAAATAATAAAACTAAAAAGATGTTACTTAAATCATAATTTTCAAAATGAAATATATTTAGTATAAAAGCACATCCTTTCCCAACCCACCGTTATCGTATGAAAACTCATCTATCAAAATGTTCATTTATTCATTGAACGAAGGTCCAATACTCACCCAAAAGAGAATGAAATTAAATGCCCAAAACATAAACAAGGTTCAATACTCAAACCATAATAAAAAATGAAAGACTGCATACCCAACACGTCACCGGAAACATGGATAAAACTCAATACCCAAAACAACACATTTCAATGATAGGAGAAACATATAGTTAGTAGCGGAACACAAAAGTAGGTCACTATTCCATGTTATAGAACTCATCTTGAGGATCAATGACCCCAATGGGATCAATTGTTGTGATTCATTGTTCAAGGCCCTTAAATGATCCTATGTACACTCATTCACTAGAAATTACATCATGTGGCTAATGACTAGTATCCGACTCCCACTAGATATGTACTATAATTTTTCGGGTGTTATAGAGGCGAACAGTGTGATAACTGATATGAAGAATGGATAACGGTGGAGTGACAAAGAGTGGCAAGGGGGAGTGATACCATTGTTTGTGAGGGGTTTGAAAGGCACATGGTTTGGAAACGGTAAAATTGATTTAAGTTTTTGTTTTAATTTAAGAATTTTCTAGTCGGTTACAAAAATTATTTTTTGTTAAAATAATATAAGTAACCAATTTTTAAAAGTTCGATAATTTATTTATTACAAAAAAAATATTCAAAACGAGAAAATTCAATGGTTTTTTCATTAAAAAAAAATAGTTCAATGACTTAATCATTCAAAATGAGAAAGTGTAATAATTAATTTTTTTTGAATCTGTTTGTCTTTTTTATTGTAGACATTTATCTTAGAAATATTTTCGTTTTTTTACCATTATCATTTTCATGATAAATTAATCCATTTTATTAAATATCTAAGAAAATATTATATATTAATAAAAGATTGTGAAAGACTTATTTCGTAACTTTATTAAAGGAGAAGAGTTAAAAACCTAAAAAAATACCACTTTAAATAATAATTTCTATAAGATCCAGAAACAAATCACAATAAAACATAAATATGAGTAAAAAGAATAACGCACAAGACAAGATAATATGCAACTGAATATAACCACCACGATGATCAGGGGTTACCGAGAGCACTCACTTGGACTACAACACTGATCTTTATTAACCATTTCTAGAAAGAAGTGGAATATCGAAAGTTAAATCAGTCTGTGCATGGGACCGATCAGATCAGTCGACATTATAACAATAGCCCCAAATCGAAAATACGTTATACATCTGATGATAATGAAATCCAATTCTTTTTCATGGATTTGATTATTTGTTACTCTTGGTTGTATAATATTCATGAACACGAATAAGAACAGTTACAAAATTTTGTCTTTTTGTGTTTGTATTTGCGATAACGGTTGGTGGTGGTGATAGGTGGTGGATTGGGTGCTCTAATTTAGTTTTTATTTTTTAGAGGATAAAAGAAAGAGTTAAAATGACATAATTGTCCCTCACGGTTAAGAGACCAAGATTTGGCAATATAAAAATATACAAATTAGTCTGTCATATGAAACACGAAATAATAAAGACCACTGACAACGACGGACTCAAGACTTTTACCTAATGGGTGCACTTTAATGTGAATTACAGGCCCACAAAAACCGTCTAATATGTTTTTAACTGCATTCCATCGTTTTGAGGGAGCTTTTTAAGTTTTTTTTTGTTAATTTCAAAAGACTTTTTCAGTTGATTTCAAAAAACTTTTTCGATTTTTTGATTGATGTTCTTTGTATTTTCTCATATTCTAAAGTATCTTTCATACTTAAAAAACGTCTACTTGCAAAAATAAATTAAGCACGTGTACAAAAAAATGTTCAATATCTTTCAGTTTTTGGGTAGAGATAAAAATGAATTCTTGAATTCCTCCCATGTACTCACGTGTACAAAAAAAAAAAAACCATACTAAAAAGATGAAGGCTTGAATTCCTCATTGTATTCATGTATGCATAAACCCCATAAAACACATAATTTCAAAGATGAACAACTGAATCCAATTTCAACATCGTAGAAAATGAAGACGTTGAACATGTTTTGTGCATATAACCATGAACATCTAATTTCAACACCCCCTTCTTTGGCACCATCGCCTCTACTTATTCTCCGACCTCCATCCTAACTAATGCCACCACTTTCGCATCTTCCCCTTCACTTGATCCCTCTATGCCATTGAAATTTAGGGTTCATTTCCATTTGAGAGAAAGAAATCAAGAGATATATAGAAAGAATAAAACAACAGCCATGGCGTAGAGGAAGAAACACATCCATAAAAGAGAGAAAGAAATCGAGATTGAGTGGGAGAGAAGAAGTTACCATAACAAAGGTATCAATAGAAATAATTTAAGGATTTAAATTAAAGAAAAGATAATTATAATTTTATTCTAATTACGTTCTCTAATTAACGTTGAGATTTCCATAACTGTTATCTCTTTTAAATTATTTTCAATTATGCCATTTAAATCTTAATCCGTAATTTTTTTAATCTAAAAGATAGAAAAATGTTTTCCGATTTTTATTTTTTTTAAGGTTTTTTTCTTGAACCCCTCCCTCTGTAAATATTATAAATAATACAAAAATTATAGGTTAATGACGTCTCCTATCTTTGAAAAAAAGCTGACGCGTTCTTGTTTTTGTCGTCTTCTAAGGAGAAGTCAATATGGGATTCGATGGTGGTGAGGATTATTATTCGAAATACAATAATAATAATAATAATAATAATAATAAACCAATTAATAAAAGACAAAGAAAATGTGGTTAAAAAAAGGGTATAAAATATGAATAAATTTGAATGACGTGTTGCAGGTAAATTTGATTTTGGTGGGGTCACTTCAAATACAAGCCACCAAACTTCTATAAAATCATATCAATACCTTTACCAGCTATAAGTATTGGACCCTATTTATTCATAATATAATCACCATTCTTTTTCTTTATTTTTTTAAATAATAATTAATAATATTTGAATTTAATATTGAAATGTAAGCATACTTATCTTATCTTAACGGGCGATGTTAATGTATTCAATAAACAATTATATAATTATATCACGAATTTTGATTTTAATGTATTTTTAATTAGTTTAGATTCCACAAGTTTATTTTCTCCATTTTATTTCACGTCTCGTTTGTGAAATAAACTAGTTGTATATTCATGCAATGCGGTGGGAGCCGTGAGTTTTAACGATTTTGAAGTTTCACTGATTTTATTAGAGAAGATTTAACGATGATATAAGTGACACTTGATATTTACATATTAATACAATTTGAATAAATAAGAGTTATGGTTCTAATTACAGTCTATCGATGAAAAAAATTGTATGACAGTTTAAAATCCAATATATTTTAAACGACTCCACAAATGTGTTCGATTTACACCAAGAGCAAAGAATCAAGAGATCGAGAGCGAGAACGAGAGTTCTAGAGCAATTGAATGAGAGAACTTTTAATAACTCATGGTGGATATCAATTTGAATATCACCTTGGAGGATGGAGAGAAGACAAAGAGGTATGAGATGGTGAAAACATGAGTGAATTGCGTCAAAAGTATCTTAGAAACATGAAAAGAAAAGATAATAATATGCATTGGTAACTTGTATTATATGTTATTTTAATTGTAGATTATAATATTTTATGACTGAATACATAAAGTAGTAGTACTTAATGCATTATGAGTTGTTTTTAAGACTTTTAAAACTTTATGCATAAATGTATAGTACTTTGAGCATTAAAAATTGTTTTTAAAACTTTTGATAAATCTACTTTACAAGGTAGTGTAGATATTAATTATCTTTATTAAAAATTACACATTTTCTTTGTTATTTCTCTATTATCATCGTTATAAATTATTAGCAATGGCGAAACATAAATGGACTGCATCAGCAATAGTGGAGGGGCCCAAAAGAATTTTATATTTAAAACCTTAATGAAATTTAATAGACTGTAAATGTTTCACTTTATTGGAAAAAAAAAAAGAAGCTTAGGGGCCAAGGCCCCTATGGCGATATGCCCTTGATTATTAGGACATAATGATTTACAATCATAAAAACATCTCTAAAAAGTGTTCAATAGGAAAAGACCGAAAGGAATGGGATTCGAACTCATGCATGTAGGAGACGACGACGTCAAGTTAACGGCAAAGAAAGAATGCGCATTCAGGCGAGCCGTCTGGAAAGCAAGGATGTAAGGCGGAGCGAATCCGGAAAGATTGCTCATCCATATTATTTTTGAAATTTTAGAGATTTAAGAAAAAAATTGTTCCAAAAGATATGTTAAACTCTTCTATAAAATAAAAAATAAATAGAGAAATATGTAAATCTAAAAAAGTAGATAGTAACTATAGAATACTTGTTGAAGTTGTTTTAAGTTTTCTTCTTATTTTTTTACACCGAAAGAAATTTTTAATAAATTACATGCGGGTAAATATAAAAATAAGTTTCAGGGTTTGAAAAAAGAAAAGAAAGAATCTAAGCAGTGTTTGGTTTGATCAAATAGTTTTGAGGGATTTAGATTTTCTGGTAAGATTTGGATTTAGAAGGATTTCGCATCTTTGGTGTGTTTGATTTATAAGATTTGGAATGTAATGACATTTCATTCCTTATAAATAATTTATAAAAATAAATTATAAATGATTATAAAATAATTAACTTAACTTTTTTAATTTAAGAAACTTTTTGTTAATTGATTATTATAAAATAAATGTTTTTGATATATTTTAAAATACTATTTCATATAAATCTTATGACATCCCATGAAATAACAACCATGTGGGATTTTAAAATTATATGTTTTTGAGATTTCAAATCCAGGAAATCATTCAAAACAAACATCAGATTGAAATGAAATTCAATTACAAATCTCTTAGAATCCAATTCAATTCTACAAACAAAACAAGACCTAAGATTGTCATTAATCCGCTGTCAAATTGACTCAAATTATTTAAGAACAAGGAAACCATCAGAATGACAACAAATGAAAATTTGGGTTTATAGGAAATGTACCCATTATATTATATAAAATCAAATAATTTTTTTTAAATATTCAGTTCTATTGATAACTGTTTAATACTTCTGGCTAAACAGAAATAAACATGATACACGGGACCTAAGAATATAAAAAAAAAGTAAAATAAAATAATGTACAATAGATTGCCTTCCCTCTATGTGATTGGGTCACTACTCGAGTTGCTGCTAACACCCTTTGAGTAGCTTCACCATTTCCTCAAGGGTTACTCTCTCTCCTTCACAAATTCAAACTCCTTTAAATGCTCTTGTCTGCAACAAAAATCTCTTCAATATATCTGTATCTGTATCTATATCTATATCTATAGATCTGTATATCGAAGAAAGATCTAGCTAGCCATGGAGACCAACAAGATGATCATGGTGCTTACTGAACTAGTACCATGCATGTTAATGGTGTTAATGGAGGTTTCCACCATCGGCTTGACCATCTTGGCTAGCACCATCTTGTCAAAAGGGCTTAGCCCATTCGTCTTCGTCGTCTATACCAATGCCCTATCTTCCATCTTCCTCCTACCTTTCAACTCCTTCATCATCCGCAGAAACAAGTTCGTTTCTTCCCCTAATTCAAATATATACACACACATATCTATATACATATATATATATATATATATATGATTGTATGTATGTATATGTATATATTAATATATGCTCAGTTCGATTGTAAATATATCTATACACATACATATATGTATGTATGTATGTATGTATATGTATATATGACTCAGTTGGATTGTTGATGATCAGTTCATCACTTGTGAATATATCTGAATTATTCTCGATCGAAAATTGCATGCATGAAAATTATCTTGTTATATATACAGTGATAATTATATATTTAATTTGGTTAATTATTTTGCAGGAGAGACGATCTTATCACGCAGTTTCTTCTCCTTGGTTTCGTAGGGTTTGTATTCTCTCTCTCTCTTTTTTATCTCGTACAAATAATAGACAGTAAAAAAAATACCAGATTTTTTTAGTCTGAATAATCGTTGTTACAAGTGTAACAACAGGTTCTGATATAAACGAAATGAAGCAGTTGAAGTTGGTCACTATGAACGACCAAATAACGTGAAATTAATAACCTAACATGTTATGGGCATTAATTGATTAGAGTTTGATTTCTAAAGATATATTTCTTGGATATGAACAAATAATAATTCGACTTTTTTTGTTGTTGCAGGGTGACAATGGCACAAAATCTAGCGTATGTTGGATTGAGTTATAGTTCTCCGATCGTTGCTTGTGGCATGGGCAATATAATACCCTCTATTTCATTTATTCTTGCTGCTATTTGTAGGTTCGTTTTATTTTCTCACACGAACATGTTTTCGTTATTAATATATTTGATTTTTTTTATCAATTGATGTAGGTTAATTATATACAAATTTAATAGATATTTTGAATAACATCAACAATGAAAACATACATATACGTTGTATTGAAATAGATCTACATTTTTAAATCAAAACCTTACAAAGTATCAAGTAAAATAAAAAGTCATAAACTATTACCATAAACTTTGATTCATTTTAAACACAAAATTGGATGGTTATTGCATATAAATGTTTATTTCATTAATTTTGTACAAAATAAATAATAAGGGTGTAAAATTTTACTTTAGATCGATACGAAAAATTGATATAATTTATTGTTAAAAAAATATGAGAATCACGAAGTATTCTGCTATATTAATATAATTCAATGTTTGATTATCTTGTATTTGATTATGTTTATCAACTAGTTTAATCTAGTTTAAACGTGAAAAGTTACATTTATGAGTTAATAAGTTGTAAACTTGAATTTGAAGAAGTTATACATTAATAAACCATATGTAATATTTAATGAATTGTTTTTAAGAATATTTATCAAAAACCTTATTGTACTTATAATATTACTGCAATCTAGTTTTTTTCGTTCATATGAATAAATTTTTATCAGTTACATATTTATATTTTCATTAGAATATTAATTAAAAAAATTCGTATAATTTTAATCACTTTCACTTTTAGAAAACAAAGTATTAGTGACGGATAAATCAAAAATCAGTTCCTTCACGGATCAACGATGGATTAACGAGGGAACTGGTTTTTGATTAATCCGTTACTTATAACAAAGGTAACTCATTTTTGTGGTGTCTAGCTAACATAGACCTTAATTCAAGTTAATTTCTTAGATAAATAACGACTTAACAAAAAATTTAATTTATAAATCATTATTATAAGATATCAGAAATAAAAATTATAATTAAATGATTTAATAGTGGGTGATGATAACTCATAAGTCAAACTTTATTTATTCAATTAATTTAATTTTGAAAAAAAAAACCCCAAAAAACTAATGGCTCCCAAGGCACCATGGAAAGACAATCCTACGTATGTTTTGTCTGGCGTACCCTGTGGCCGTGAATTAAAGGGTCAAGAAAAAACAAAAATAAAAAACAAAAAACTATAATTATTATTACGAAATAAATATTTAAAGTGTAATAATTTATGTTCTAAAAAACACAAATTTTAATTGTTTTTGGTTTTTGATTAATATCTATTTGTTATTATTTATAGAAGGACAGAAGTGGATTTGAGAAGTTCAAGTACGCGAACAAAATTAATGGGTACATTGATATCGATCATTGGAGCTGTGTCGCTCGTTTTATATAGGGGTCCAGTGATCAAAGACTCTTCGACTCATCTACGGTTGGCTCCTCGACTGTTTGTTTTCTTAGCTACAAAGGAACATTGGGTTGTTGGTTGCGTTCTTTTCGCATGTGCTTCGTTGGCTTTCTCGATATGGAACATCATTCAGGTTCTTATCGACACCTTCCAACACTTCAATTCGCAAAACCGTCTCCATCATTTACTTTTTAGACTATGTTTGACAAACTAGCGGTTAACTGATAAACTAGTCAAGTAGTAATTTTTGGTAAAAATAAATAGCTTATAGTCATCAAACATGACAAAAAATCAGTGATGGATCTTGCAACAGAGCCGCCATCATCACCACATCCTTAAAATGGAATATTTGATATTTTTTCTTTATTTTTAATTTTGGACAGGTCGGAACTATTGAAAAATGTCCAGAAGTAATGACAGTGGCGTCTAGTTACACCTTATTTGGAACAGTTCAATCGACTTTGGTGGCTATAATCGTAGAAAATGACCCTCTTGCTTGGAGGCTGCAATTTGACATGGGACTCCTTGTCATTGTCTTGACGGTAAGCAAATACCCATCTAGATACATGATTAAAATGGTCATTTTCAAGATAAAGGTACAACTATTAAAAAAATAATATACAAATTACTACAAATATGTTTTAGAACCCAAAACACGTCATTTGATAACGAATAAATCCCACACGGCATTTGACGATCATAAATTTTTCCAAAATAGGCAATATTTGGAAGTCTTATCCGAACGCATGTGCACATGTGGTGCATACGAAGAAAAGGCCAGTTTTACGTGACCATGTTCAAGCCTCTCGGGGTTCCGATTGCTAGTACGTTTGGCTGCATTTTCTTTGCCGAAACTTTTCACTACGGAAGGTAATCCCGCACGTTACATCTTTAGGTTCCTTTTTAATATACAATATTTAGAGTGAAATTTCATTTTTGGTCCTTATGGTCGTCCACCATTATCAAATTTGACCCCTCTTTAAAACTAATTATAGTTTTAGTAAAATGATCAAAATACCTTTAAATTAACTAACCTTTTAACTAGAGTTAGTCAGAGCGACCAAACGTGAAACAAAACAGCAACCACATTTACCAAAAATGTAATTAATTTTAAATAGGGACCAAAGTTGATAATAAGTGGCTACCACATACACCAAAAATGTAATTTACTTCAATATTTATGTACAACAAAATTTACACACGTTTTGTCACCTGTGGCGAGTCTCGAAGGCTTGAACCCTGACCTCCATAGAGGATGGGATCTACCAATAGCCTAGATAGGCAGATATCAATGAGCAAGTGACCGCTTGGTTGCATCTTAAGTTCTTGTTGGTCGTTATTTTTTTACTTACTTATTCTTGAGACACGAATGCAGTATGATGAGTGCGGCGGTGACAGGAATCGGATATTATACAATGATGTGGGGTCAAATGAGAGAAGATGAAAGTAGAAGGGGCAAAGTGGATTTATTGGAAGAGAAAGCCCCTCTTTTGCAAGAAGAGGACCAAGTTTGATATTATAGAGTGTAATAATGGGGAGGGTGTGTTTTAGAGACCCTATGAGAGAATGTGTGCACAGTAAATACTCCATGTACATTACTATCATTTTCCTAATACATTTTTTGATTTTGATTTCTGAGTTTCAATTCAGTTTTGATTTGGTTTCTACTGGTATTTGTTGTAATCGGTATGCAAACATTGAGGATAATTGTTGTTGTTCTCGTTTCTGGTGCATCAATGGCGGATCAAAATCATGATAACCGTTTGGTGAATCATAAGTTTATGACGAAATTGGAAATGGATTCGAATTTTTTTGTTTCCTAAGCTGTGTTATTGATTTAGATCGGGAAGTTGCTCGTTTGATTACGAGTGGTCATTACATTTGATTTTGATCTGAAGTTGTTTATTTGATTGCGAGTGATCATTAGTTTATAGAAGTTGTTGCAGTTTCTAGCAATTTGACTCGGTAGAAAGCGTAAGGTTTATGTCTCGGTTCAGAGCTCGGCATCAATGGAGGTACGACATATCGGTACTAGGCATCAGAAGAAGTTAATCATCGGAGTTCATTCAACTAAGGTACGATCAAGTACGTGCTTACGATTATTGTTCGATTGTTCAATGTACCTGATGAACAAGGTGGGATCAAATTCCAATTTAGGTTAATCATCGGAGGTCATTCAACTGAGGTACGATTAATTACATACTTACGGTCATTGTTCGATTGTTTAATCTACCTGATGAACACGGTGGAATGAAATTAAATTCCAAATTTCCTGTTGTATGATTTTTAATCATCGTATTTTGGGAGTGCATAACGACGATATTACTTCCGTCATCAAATTATCTGTTTATATATAGCGATGTTTGGTCATTCTGATACGCAACATTACGTAATGGCAACACGACAACTGAACAAACAATGAATTATTGAAACGACCTCATAGGGCAGAATAGATGAATAAACTAGTTTGTGCAAGTAGGGAAAATGAGACCCTTTTTACTTTTGATATTGAATGGATGACTTCAGCTTCTAAATTGATGAGAAGCATTTTTAAGTCTTTTAAAAAATGGATAATTAGATTAAGATGTATATATTGTGACCTGTGGTAATTAATTCATACAAATGCTTCTGTTTTTGAATTTTGAAACTTAAGAAGTATGAGAGCATCTATAACAACTATGTTATTTTAGAAATTTTGGAGATTTAATAAAAGTTTGCTCTAACAACTATGTTAACCTCTCTTCTAAATTAGAGAAAAAAAATGAGAGAAATCGGAGAAATCTCCAAATTTAAAAGAAGAGAAAGAAAATATAACATATAGATTGGATATGCTTTTGACATATCAAATGTTAAAAAAAAATCTCGTTTTTGGTATGCAAGTGTGTAGTTGTAGCAACTTCGGTGCATAGCATGCAGTTGTTGACTCGATAATTGTCAACATCTTGACTCAAGTTGGCAGGTTTGTGGTTTGACTTTCCCAACTATTACACCATGTTATCCATCATTCTGATGGAAAATGGAAGCTGAAAAGGAAGTTTCTTGATTTATCTGCTATATTTTGTGAATATGAGGTAATTTGAATAACTGTGTACAACTTGAATCTTTAATCTTAGCTCAAGCCTGAGTGTGGCAGCCAAGTTGGAAGCTCATATTATTGGCAAATGTCAAACTCTTGTGCTTTTTTGATCTTATTAATTCTATCACATAGCCTGCCTCTTTCTTCTGAAGATGATAGTAACCAGCCTATTTGTCCGAGCTCATTTGAGTGTCAAAACCTTGGCTACTTACGCTTTCCGTTCTATAGTTCCGAGAATTCAGCATGTGGATTGTCCAAGGTATACTGCAATGAATCAAATCCTAAGATTCAACTTAGAGACAACTACCCATCCTATGATCTTATTCAGGTCACGTTTGGCGGTAGTGATACTGTTCTAGTTCGAGATAATGCTTTTGCAAATCAGATAAATAATCGAAGTTGTGATTCATTGATGTATAATTTTCCTTCCAACTCATCCTCTATCTCTTATATCAGCCATCCTCCCACCATCACCGTATTAAGGTGTGAAAAGAGTCCAGGAAACATAGATGAGTATTTTGAGAAGGAAGGTGAATATTACAGTTTTAAGAGATGCAATGATTATGACTATTATTACACATATTCCAATGGTTATATTACAGCCAACCCCGATGTACCGACTCGGTGCTCAGTGATTCGTCTGCCAGGTAATTCTCCATCTATGGGTCCAACAGCAAACGTTACAAATTTCAACGATCTGTTTACTCTGTTAAGACCCGATCTTAATCTTGAACTGCAAGTATCGGAAGTCTGTCAGGAGTGTTACCGGATAGGGGGGCAATGCTCGAATGACAACCGAGAGTTTCAGTGTGCATACACTAGTCGCATCATGAGGAAAGGTACGGGTTTCTTCACAATAACCATACATCTTGCAACCAAATTAACAAATACTTTTTTTGAAGTATGTAATTTATATATAGGGTAGGGGTTGGGGAGGGTAAGACACAGAGTCGCAGACCTTACCTCTACCTTCAGGAGCAGAGAGACTCTCCGTAAAGATCATGACTTGTAAAAGGTTCAGGAAATATGGTTTTTGCATTGAAATTTGCTTTTCAAAGTTAGACAAAGGTGTGAAAGAGATCAATAATAATGGTAGAAAAGCATGCTAGGAAAAAATTGAAGAAAAAGTAACAAGAAAGAAAACTAAAGCATGCACGGACAGTAAAATCATATGAGAAGGTACTAAACCACTAAACTAGGGATGAAATAGTCGTTGACTCTCTAACCGTACCCCTACCGAACGGCTATGATACCTACTTTACCATCTTACTATGATGATACTTACCTTTTGGATACTCCACACACCCCTCCCTTGCCTCGGTAACCCTGTAACCCTAGTACCGTGTCCCCGTAAAATCGTATTTGCGGTCATGTCCTTCAAAATCTCTAAAGCCACCATATCTTGTCTAGCATGTTCTGAGACTTGTCAATCCGAGCATCCTCATTTGAGCCACCTCTATCTTCCTCTCATGTGCCTTATTTGTTGCCCAACACTCCGCACTTCTAACATAGTCGGTCGAATGGCTACCTATGGCTCACTCATGCCTCAGGCAATTAAAGCCAGCCCCATACTGGTGAAGTCCCATTTTTAATAGAATTTTATATTGTTATTGTTATATACTTTTGTGCTGTTTTAATTTGTTATACACTAATTACTGGCCTTAAACACAAAATATGTCAAGTAATAAAAATATGAATCATGCAAAACATATGACATATGTATGATTAAACCTAATAAAATCTTATCTAAGATCAACTAGGTCACAAGAAATATTATATGGATTAACTATATTATCTATCAAGAAATATTTATTAAATTAATTTGATTTGATTACGTAGATCTAATCATTTCATTTGCCTCTCAAAAAGCAAGAAAAATAAAATTTCATTAAGACCTATTTTAACCTTGAGATGATGCCCTGCCTAGCTTATAGAATTCCCATTCAACTTTATCGGGACCTTCTTGTCACAAAACACTTTTGTGGCCACCCTCCATTTTAACGGACCAACCCTTTATGCAATAAGGCTTGGATCTTTATGAATTCTCCTAAGAGGTCACCGGTTCGAGTATGACTAAGTTGACCCAAACAACCACATTAACAGAAGAAAATGTATTTGATCTAGACCTACTAATGCGTAGGCCATGAGTTGTATCTCATGAGTAATATTTGTTCCCTCTTTGTTGTTTTCTTTCTAAAAGTTACTGCTTATATTAAGAATCTTCTTTTGCAGAAAATCGAAGAAGCACTGTGATCAAATCTGCACTAGGTAATATAATCTTCACTTCTTCGATAATATCAGAATTTTACCGACATGTACCGTGATTATAACCGTCAAAATCTTTTTCGACTGCAAAACTTTAATCCTATCTCATTCATTGTTTGCAGCAACTTTTGGAATTGGGACAGTAATTATCTTGATCTTGCTGATCATTTGCTTCAGATTCAAGATCTTCTCTAGATATGACACAGAAAAGTATATCAATCTGGAAACCTTCATAAAAAATCATGAAGCTCTTGCTCCAAAAAGGTACTCTTATTCAGATTTGAAAAAGATGACTGAATCCTTCAAAGTCAAAATAGGCGAAGGAGGTTATGGTTCTGTGTACCGAGGAGCGTTACACAATGGTAACTTAGTTGCGGTCAAAGTTCTGAACGAATTAAAAGGAAATGGAGAAGATTTAGTGAATGAACTCGCAAGCATTAGCAAGACCTCTCATGTTAACATAGTAAGTCTATTGGGATTCTGTTTTGAGGGCCGTCACCGAGCTTTGATTTATGAGTACATGCCTAACGGATCCCTAGAGAAATTCGTTTATAATCGAGGTTCGGCAATAGGTAGCCAACTAGAATGGCAGAAACTATATGAAATTGTAGTTGGCATTGGTCGAGGATTAGAGTACTTGCATCGCGGTTGTAACACCCAAATTCTACATTTTGACATAAAACCCCATAATATTCTCTTAGATAAAGATTTCTGTCCTAAGATATCTGATTTTGGGCTCGCTAAGTTATGTCCTGAAAAAAGAAGTGTCATTTCTATGTCGGGTATGAGAGGGACTCCGGGATATATTGCACCGGAAGTATTCTCTAGAAACTTTGGAGGGGTTTCTCACAAGTCGGATGTGTACAGTTACGGGATGATGGTATTAGAAATGGTCGGAGGGCGAAGGAATGCTGTGGTTGAAGTTAATGACACTAGTAACATGTTCTTCTCCCATTGGGTATATAAACAACTTGTGTCGAACAAAAATCTTGGATTGAGCGGGATTTTGAACGAGGAGGATAAAGAACGAGTAACGAAGATGGTTTTCGTAAGCTTATGGTGCATACAAGGCGATCCTTCAAGTAGACCATCAATGAGTAAGGTGTTGGATATGTTAGAAGGAGATTTAGAGTCCATACAAATTCCTCCTAAACCCTTCTTGTTTTCCCCTCCAAAATCACCAGATTCCCACCATTGAATCGCTATGATTCATGGTTAGAATTGAATCTGAAAAATGTAATCGGTTGTTCAGTAAAAATGTAATGGAAGATTTCATATTTATTCAAGATTTGTGGCAAAGTTCTCTCATTTGTCGTAACAAACCAAAGAACAAAGCAGTAGGCTGACCAAAATAACTTCGAACTCAATTTAAAACCTGGTGCAAGTTATTAGTAGCACATAGCTTGAATGTGGGACGAGTTATTACATTTATATACCCTTATTTCTATGATCCTAAATGTTTGCCAACAACTAATTTGTTGATGCAGATACAAAGAATGATGCTGGTGCAATATATGATTGCAAATGTCTTGCAATTGAAGCCTGCATTGTATCATCCAAGGTCTGTTGATCCCTACAAATAACTTTTTATATTTATTATCAGACTTTTGACCAATTAAGTTAGAAACATTCTGGTCCGACATCAGGGGCGGATCCACTCTATTGGATATAGTGGCATGGGCTACTGCTTCGGTCCTCCAACGTAGTGTAAAAACTTATAGGGTCGTGAAAGGTGTCACCTTATCATCTTGTTGTGTGCAACCGTATGAACGACAATGACGATACAAGTTTCTTTTGGTAGAGTTGATTTGAATGGCTTTTCTCCACCCCGGGCGTGGATTCGAATCTTGTTTGTGTTATTTTCTTAGTTTTTAGCTTTTAATTTCAGATTTATTATGTTTCTAGAAAAAAAAATGCAATAATAGACTCGAACACAGGTCCTTACATATGAAAAATAAAGAAATAATCAATAGACAAATGATGATTTTGTGTAAAATATTCATATCTTTGTTTTTCTATAATCAAATGATTTTATTTATCTAAATTTGCCTTGGCATGCCGCCATTTACATTCGAATTAAGCAAAATTTTCCTCGTGGAAGATTACCGGCTTACAATATAGATTCATAACATCCAGTAGAATCTATATAGATATTTTATTTATTAGAATATCTATATTAGAGATTGAAACAAATAATGATATTTAGTATAAATTGTTTAACTGATATTTTTGTAATTGAATCATACATAATCTTCGTAAGATTTCTAGAGACATTGGTAAATTCTACCATAACGTTTTTGACAATTGTATGATTATTGATAAACTGAAGAGGTAAAAGAAAGTGATTTAAATTTAAGTAATAAAGGAAAAGGAAAAGGAAAGTTCAGGGTCCAAATTTGGTAACTGTAAAGAAGTTTGAGGGGTTCCGTTGCAAATTGGTTGGTCGACTCCTAGAGTTTGAAAACTACCGCAAAATAGGTTAGCTTAAGCAATCAAATACGAATGGTTATGTTAATCAGCATTATTTAAAAAATTTTGGTTACATATTTATAAGTATATATATGTTAAAACGGTCAAATTATATATAATTTATAACATGTTTAATATCCAAAACAACTGCTTTAAACCATAGACAATTTTTCAAATGACCTTATAGTTGTGTATGTACCTCCGTGATTTGACTCTCTCAAATGTCTCCATATTTATAACATTATTTTTTTCCTTTCAATAAAAAAAATCGCATATTAATTACGAGAATAAAAATGAATTTTTTTAACGTTGTTTTTATTTGATTAAATTTTAATTTTCTAAGATTTTATAAAAACTTGTTTTGTTTGTTTTCAATTAAATATAAATTTTCTAGAAGTTGCTTTGTTAATTGTTTCTAAATTTTGTATGAAACCCTATTATTTTTTGTATTTTTAATTCAATAAATGCAACCAATTTTAGTCATTATAGTTTTAGCAACCGTCACTCATTGATGACCATATTACCCCTTACTGAGCCTCTCAATGGACAAGAAATGGTATTACTAGTAGGGTGTTAAATGTCATTTTAACAAAAACATTATATGATTGAGTTTGAAATTTTAATTTTGAATCTTGAGAATAAATTAAATAAATATAATCCTTTCTTTTATTTCATAAATAAAATCTTAAAATTTCCACAAGCAGTTCTTTATTAAACCATAACACTAAAATTTTGCCCGCCAAACGTTCAGTAGTGGCATATGTAATATCTTAAACGTTTGTATAACGCATAAAATAATCAACACACGTAATCATACCCAAATTCCATTCCAAAAACATAATCAGCGAATAAACGAAATTAATCCGAAATTAAGAGCAATAGAAGAAAATGATCATAGAAAACTCAGAAAAAGACTTCACAACCACAACCATCCCTACCAAGAAATTCAAAATTCAGGCAAATGCTTTCATCATGCTAGAATGGTCAAATGGAGACCAAAACTGCTATAATGAGTTGTACATCATGCAATAAAAGTTGTACATTATTCTGGATGAGCAATTACTTGTATGGGAAAGGGGAAAAGGTTGGAGGGAAATTTCAGTTCTTCTTTCATTGTCAAAAGACCATCAACAACCAAACAAACCTCCATTGGTAAGAAACTCATTACTCCATAAGCATATATTTCCAATTGTTATAAAGATTTCTTATTTCATTGCTTTTTCTTCTACTTCAAGTGAAAAATCCCATAGAAGGTTGTTGTTTAAGGATGGTGGTGTTGAGTGTTCTTCCATAGCTAACCGACACTTGCTTTATACATACTCCGTATACGGTTTCTTCTACTCAATTGTCTTCATATGCTACCATAGATTACGTTTGGCTTTTCTCTCATCTTTCTATCCTGATTCGTATGTTTTCATGTCTGTTTTCGATACTTTTACAGTGTAAGTTTTGGTTTTTTTTTTTTGAAACTAACATGAATTAGACGTGTTTCAGTGACTAAACGTCATCATGCCATTTGGGTTAGTTTCAGCTTGGAATAAACGAAGGAGAAGCAAGTCAGATGATCATCTTGATCCATGTAAGTTTTCTTCGGTTTTCTGCAAGTTCCTACCCAAGATTTCTTGAAGTTCTGATGGAGAACTCAAGATTTCTTGAAGTTCCGATTGTGGACCCAAGATTTCTTGAAGTTCTGATAGTGAAAAACTGAATTTTCAGGGGTTTATAGACCTGTGGAGTATTGGAAACTTGAAAATGATCAAAAGATTCAAAACCCACCATCAAAAAGGCATTATGGATCATCGGTTTTTACTCTGAAGGAAATGGAGGAGGCGACTTGTTCTTTCAGTGAAGAATATCTGCTGGGAAAAGGAGGATTCGGTAGAGTTTACAAGGGAAAGCTGCAGTCTGGTGAAGTAAGTTTTCATAAAGTCATAATCTTGTACTGAATTTCCTAAAGAAAACCGGATGAATCGACATCTTGATAAAGATGGGATTCAATTATATTAGGAAGAAAAACAAAGAGAACAGATTCCAAATAAAAAGTAAGAATCTTGAATTTTTCGTATTGAAAGGTTGTGGCGATCAAGAAAATGGAGTTACCGCCATTTAAAGCAGCAGAAGGGGAGCGCGAATTCCGTGTTGAAGTTGATATTTTGAGCAGATTGGATCATCCAAATCTTGTTTCATTGATAGGATATTGTGCAGATGGGAAGAATAGGTTTCTGGTTTATGAATACATGCACAAAGGAAACCTACAAGATCACTTAAATGGTTGGTCTTTTCAATTTCTTTTTGGGTGCGTTTGGTATCCAGACATGATAGAACAGGACAGAACAATTTTTGTTTTAATCAGCAAAATTTTGGTAGAATTTTTCTATCACTTTATATAATTTCTAATTACAGGAATTGGGGAAAAGAAGATGGATTGGCCTGTGAGGCTTAAAGTGGCGATTGGGGCAGCAAGAGGACTTGCTTATTTACATTCAAGTTCTGCTGTTGGAATTCCTGTTGTACATAGAGATTTCAAATCAACCAACATTCTTCTAAGTGACGACTACGAAGCAAAGGTATAAACATCTTCACTTTCTTTAATATTCAGTTTCTAAAATTAGTAATCGGATGGTTTTTACAGATATCAGATTTCGGTCTAGCCAAGTTAATGCCGGAGGGTCAAGAAACTCATGTGACAGCAAGGGTGCTTGGTACATTTGGCTATTTTGACCCTGAATATACATCGGTAAGCAGTGGTTTCTATTTTTTTTTTCTATAATTATCCGGATTATGATCTTCAAGATCTTCATTTTCTGATCTGGGTTTCCTAGATTAGTGACATAATGACATTACTATTAACATAAACATCATTAAAATCGACATTAAAGTCGAGTTTAAGCGAATATAGCAACAAACGTCACGTATAAAGTTGACCTGAAACTTAGGGCTTGTTTGTTAGCAGCTTAATGAGCTTAATGGGACTCACAACGATACATGACTGTTTGGTAGTGGCTAAATGATATAGAAAGTGGCTTATTCAGTAAGCTTTTAGGGGGAGCTTTATGAAGAAAGCCAAGGTTTTTCCTAACCTGCCCTTCCCAATTAGAAAACATGCTCCTTCCATCTATGAGAAAACCCTCCTAAATAAAAACATTCTCAATCTATACAGACAGATTAATCCACACAAACAGCTTTATCCATACAGAACTTAATGGAAAACCAACCAAACATATATGCCATAGATAATGTGGCATCATGTTACTTAAAAACCATGTTTGGCAACCATAAGCTAGTTTATAAGCTATCTTATTTTTTAAGCTTATTAAAAAAAAACCCGTTTGGTTAGCCATAAGCCAGCTTTCAGAAAAGCTGCTTCAAGTCGTGTTTTAGTAAGCTCCAAGGGCCTTTTTCCAATTATGCTCCTTATATTTTTCGGTTTTTCCAATTACTTTATCAGCATGTCTTTTTAGGTCATTTTACATTGTCATCTAGTGTATCAGCTAGTTTTTACCAAACGCGCTAAGGAATTGTGTGGTTGTTTTTCCATCAAGTCCTATATGGATTAATCTGTCTGTATAGATTGAGAAGGTTTTTGTTTGGGAGGATTTCTTTTATAGATGGAAGGAGCATGTTTTTTAATTGAGAGGTGTATGTTTGGGAAAAAAAACTTAGCTTTTTGCATAAAGCTCCCCTCTAGAAGTTTACTGAATAAGCCACTTTATATATCATTAAGCCACTACCAAACAGTCATTATAGTTGACCGAATAAGTTGTAAGTCTCGTTAAGCTAATTAAACGGATAACAAACAGACCCTAACTAGCTTATCTAGTTTGCCAAACATAGCTCAAGTACTACATTGGTTCCAACGAACTAGTATATTTCAATCAAAACCGTTACTTTTCAACTTACAAGAAACTACTTTCCTAAACAGACGGGAAAACTCACTTTACAAAGTGACGTTTACGCATTTGGAGTTGTTCTTCTTGAACTTCTAACTGGGCGTAGAGCCGTGGACCTCAACCAAGGACCCAATGACCAAAATCTTGTACTGCAGGTACGGTTTTTTGTCATTATTCCGAATCTTATAATGGCCTAGGTCAAGATATTACCAAGGGTATTTTGGTAAAAATGCAGGTTAGGCACATACTGAACGACAAAAAGAGGTTGCGGAAAGTCATAGATCCAGAGATGATCAGAAGCTCATACACAATCGAGTCAGTAGCAATGTACGCAAACTTAGCATCACGATGTGTGCGTGTTGACAGTAACGAAAGGCCATCAATGGAAGAATGTGTGAAAGAACTCCAAATCATCATTTATACAAACTCTAAAGGCGTAGGCATGGCAATGCACGCGTTTAGAATGCTATGAGAATTCATTAAGACTTGTTTCTATTTCCAAAATAATTATTTCCGTTCTTATATAGCACAATCATCGGAGATTTTGGTGTTTTTCTAAGAAACTCGGAGAACCCACAAACCCTAATCAAAAAACGAATGAGAAATTGAGAATGTTTGATGTTTTGGGTTTGATTTCTAGTAAACATCTTGTAGTTTGATATGTTAGTATGCTTGATAACATTATATTCTTTTGTGGAACAAATATACATACGGAAATGAGAAAAAACACACGAAATAAACATGTTACTATGATACATTAATCGTAGAGCTTTAGGCATCGTACCTCATGATACACTAGCCGTTGATGCAATATTTTTGTCGTCAGCATACAACGTATTTGTGTCTGAAACGATGTTTGAGGCCGGAGGAAGTTGTTTCCGCATTAAATGCTTACGTCTTTGTAATGTTAGAAGGATCAAAAAGCTATCGGTCTTGAAGACGTTGTATCCTGCTTTTGAATACATGTTGAATGGAGCTGAATCGATCATTCTACAGTGCAAATAAACCTCTCTTACTGAACTCAATTGCGAAATAAGTTCCTCACTTGCCTTCAAAAGATGCCAACCGATGCCCTGCCTGAAGTTAATCATATATGAATCAGTCATCAATCCATATTCACATCACTTTCAATCGAATCCAAATACATTCTTGTTGGTTAAAATCGTATGAATTTACATAATCTTGATTCCAGGAATCAATTAAGATTCCCTAACTTGAAATAATCAAATATGAAATACGCAACAAGGAAAGTAACTCAATTAAGTAAAGAATTGATGCTTAGATTCAACACATTCACTTGTGAATACCTGAATTAAGTAAAGCATTGATGCTTAGATTTAATCAATTCACTTGAGAAACATTCACACGTGCATATACATATGTACACGTGCATAAAAACCAAAAAACCGCTTAGACCGTCCATATGAACAGTTAGTTGGATTTTCCTCTATATTCTCTCAAGATTTTCAATCAATCTTGAAGTTGAATGTTACTCCATTCCACCTCAAACATCAAGAACCCTAAAGTATTGCACATCATAGTGCTAAATCTACAAGAAAACCCACAAAATTTACCACAAAAAAATGAGAAATTACCTTCTTAAAGACTTCTTGACTGTCATATTACAAATATAAGGTGCATTCTTTGGAGGAGTTGGAGTTGGAGGTGAAACATTAGCCCCAAATTGATCAAAATTAACTTCCACAGTCCCTGCCAATTGGATATCTTCTTCTTCTTCATCATCAGTATTTCTCCTATGAAATGCAATCAAAGTGGCAGTATGAGGCATTAAAGCTCTCCTTTCAATCAAATATTGTTTCACAAGAAAACCCAATAGTTTGGTATAAGCTTTAGGCAACATCATAGATTCTGCAAAAGATTCAGCCAATAAATCCACTGTCATATCCATTTCTTGTTCTTGCATCACTCGGATTAGGAGCATCGACCCAGATGGTAATTTGTGGAATACTTTGAAACTATCGAGAAATTGGAGGTTTTGGTGGTCGGAGTCGGAGACGAATTTTCCGGTGGGAATTGGGTTTTCTTGGACGGTGGAGGACGGTGAGTGAGAGGAGGAGCAAGTGAGGATGAGATGTGTGGATTTGGGGGAGATTTTGGGGAAGGTGGGGCTTATGATGTGGGTTTTTGGATAGTAGTGGTGGCGGAGATGGCGGTGGTTTTGGAGATTATGGCGGTGGTGGTGGTGGATGGAGGAGGAAGAAAGAGAGAATGGTGCTCCGGCCATGGTGGTGGAAGGGAGGAGGTCGAGATTGGTTGTTTGTTTTGTTTGCGGATAAAAATGGTGACCCTTTGAGAGATCTTGATACGGGAAAATTGCAGAAAACTTTGAAATTTGATCCACACCAGAATAATAAATAAATAAATAATATACATATATTTTTATCATAAAAAATAGCCGAGTAAGTTGAGGAGCTCCATGACACAAATGTTTGACTCGACTCATTCGATTAAAGTTTACGAGTTGAGTCAAGTCGAACCGAGCTATTTTTTTTCGAGCCAAACATATTTATATGCTTATAAACTAATATTTATATGGCGTTTCATATAAACCAATATTGTTTCATATGTAAAACATTCAAAAGGATTTTACGTATTGATAAAGTCAGTAATAAACATTTCACATATAAAACAACCGACACTGTATTTTCATACATATTCATATGGAAACTGGTTTACAAGCTTATACAAACTATTAGGTCCATAAAAACCATTTTATTTCCCTCCTTTCGGCCGAGATTCGTGAATCCAACGATCTTCTTATCAAGCATAAACCGATTCCTCGTACTTCCCACTCCACCTGTCGAACAATTCACATTCGAAAAAAACGATCATCATCTTCAACATTCGTTCACAACAAGTTACAGATTCAAATCACAAGACGAACAAAAACCAACCTTTGTTCGTCGTTTTCAGGAACCCTAAGCTCCAAATCTTGTTCAAACGGCTGGAAAACAAGATCCAGTTTCTGGGTGTCCACTTCCCCAAGTGTTGGAGGATCCCACTGTTGTTTCAAGAAATCAAGATCCTAACTTTATGATTCTTGATCATCCTAAAAGTTTCAAGAACCTAAAAGGATTGATTGATTACCTTTGGAGAGTTATCTTTGTCTATGGTAAGAGCTCGAATACCCTATTCGTTGCCAAAAAAAGGAAAGATTCATTTCGGATTCTGTAACGCCCAAAACAACAGGTTGACCCAATAACTTCCAAATCAACTTTAAAACATATTACAAGTCTAGGGGGTCCTTTTTAGGGTGGGTTTTAGTATTGACACAACATGATAGAACATAACAGGACAGACCAGAACAAATGTTCGGCGTTTGGTAAGATGGAAATAGACAAGATAGAACAGATAAAATGACCAATTTACCACTCATGAGTTGTTTATATATTTTGATTAATTTATGTATTTTATTAAATTATAATAAAGTAAATATTTTTTATAACAAAAATATATCATCAGAAATCGTTTATCAAGACGATTAAAATGACACCAAAATAAAAGGTTTATGCAGTTTCCAATTTTCATTTTATACCTTTTCCGTATTATTTTTTTATTGTTAATGTTTAATAAATTACATTAATTAATCAAAACATAGAACCCTATAAAATAATATATTTAAAACGGTAAAGTGAAAGTTTAAAGAGCATAAAATACGATAAATAAAATTTAAAGAATGAATAGAATAGAAAGAGGGAGACATATTTGATGTTTTAGAAGATAAAATTAGATTTTATTTTGAGGTTATATTGGTAAAATATAGGTAAATTCCATCTTGTTTCATGGGTGTAAGACCTACCAAACGTGGAACGGTGATCTCTGTTCTGTTTTGTCTTGTTTATTGTACCAAACGCACCCGTAGGAACATTAAATATTTTAGGAGCCCAAAAACCACCCTTTTTGTGAGATAAATAATGTGATAAAGTATTCAAGATGAATGTCATCACTTATTTTCACGATGAATAATATTCATCATGAATACTTACAAAATAAGTGGTTTCTGGGTTCCCAAAACATTGACGGTTCTTAAATGAACTTACCCCTATAAATCTAATTTTCTATCTAGGGAGGACGGGGTTCTTGCGGTTTCATGTCAAACATACCTCGTAAACGTCGCCGGATATTGTGGTTCGGAGTATATTCATTGTGAGTCTAAATTCTTTCTTCAGACACTCGGAAAGCGTTTGCTTCCTCCCATCACGAATCTGCAAATCAAAACAACCCGTTCTGAAAATTGTTAAAACCCGATAGAACTCTGCTAACCCAAAACCGAGTCAAATTGACAAAGTTTGGTTCAATTCAGTAGGATTTCACGGTTTGATGTTTGGGAAGAAAATTACCGATCTTAGAGTTATCTTTAAACCAGTAGGAGACGATCGTTTTAAGCCTTTAAGCACGGGTACGATCCATCCGTTTCCTTCCTTTCTTGATTCGGCTTCCTGTAAAAGTTACAAACAAATTTTACCGTAAACAAGAAGAAATCCTTTGTTGTTAAAAAGCCGAAAAGGAAACTTACGAATGATTCTAGGATCTCTTCCACAGAATCTTTTGAAAAACACTCGTCAATTATCGGGCGTCTGCATTCAACCAACGAATCGTCAGTTTCGTCTAAAGTTTCCAAAAATAGAAACTTTAATTCTTGATTTACAGAATCATTCATTACTTGTTTAAGATACTTTCTTCACCAATCTGAACATCTAAAGAGAATTCTTCAATGGCTGCTTTCACTTCACTCTCGCTGCCGGAGTTCAGGCTTACCAAACGGTTTTCTAGCGCCGGTAGTTTCTGAAATAGACATTGCAATTACCACTTTTAAATCCAAAGAGTTTAAGGCTATGTTTAGCAAACTAGCTGATAAGGTAGCTGATAGATGAAAACTGGCGTATAAAACTAGTTATGTTTGGTAACAACTAGCTCAAAAAATAAGCAAGTTTATGGGGATAAACACTTCAAACTCACATCTAAAGGAACCAAATGCGTTGCTAATCCGGATGCAACCAATTCCCCACCACTCAACCGTGCCCCGGTCAACGCAAAGTATTCACCTACAACAAAACCACCAAAAAGACGACATCTTTTTTGGTTAAACGTTTTCTTTCATTGTTTTCTTCTACAAATCTGCTCACTTTTCAATTGGGTTGTCAAGAAATGTCATAACACGATAAATTTTTAGTCCAAAACATTGTAAAATCAGCTGAATATGTACCCAAATGGCCTGGAAGACGAGAAAGGATGTACGAGAAACCACAATCAGTATGAAACCCAATACTTGCTTCTGGAGTGGCAAAGACCTAAAGTAAAGTAACGATGAATAACTATTCAATTTAAAGAATCAGCAAGTAAAACATGTGTCAAGTGAAATAGTAAAAAACTTACGGTTTTTTCTGTGACAACTGAAAACTTCATCGGAACCATAAGTGATGCACCTCCACCCATTGAAATCCCATGAACAAGAGCAACCTAGCGAAAAAAGAACCATTTGCAACTCACTTTTCACAAGAACACTGGTTTGTTTCCGATGAAAAGCTAAGATGGTTCTAAAAAGTCAATGGCTGAATCGAAAAAGCACCTGTGGTTTCTTGTAGGTATGGATGTGGTAGCAGAGCCAATAAAATCTATATACTACTTCAAGACATGAATCCTCTGTGAAAATTAAGACGAAAATTGTAATGGCCGAAAAGCTCTAAATACAAAAGAAGCAATAAAGTGTTAATTGAGAACGATGAAATTACTCGATATCCTGCCATCATAGAACATTTTCAAATCCCCACCGGCAGAGAATGCACGACCTGCACCCTGAAAGATCCTTAAAAGAGTCAGGGGGTGTTTTGTTGGTTTTCCAATTCAGTTATGCATGGATAAAGTTGTTTGTGTGGATTAATCTATCTATCTAGATTGGAAAGGTTTTTGTTTCGGATGGTTTTTTCATAAATGAAAGAAGCATGTTTTTTAAATGGGAGGGGGAGGGTTAGGGAAAAACTTGGCTTTCTGCATAAAGCCTCCCCTAGAAGCTTACTGAATAAGCCACTTTCTTATATCATTAAGCCACTACCAAATAGTCATGTATAGCTAACCGAATAAGTTGCAAATCCCATTAAGCTCATTAAGCTGCTAACAAACAGGCCCTTGCACAAAGTTGTTCAAGACCAAAACCATCTTGATGTTAAGATTCCAATAATTCTAACTCAAACAGGAAGGCACTTTTCTAGAATCCTACTATAAGTAGCATTTCAATAAGCTAGTTTATGATTTATCAAACGGGACTTTCTCAATAAGCTCAAAAAATTAAGCTGGCTTGTGGATTAGGATTAGGACAGCACCAACCTTAATAATCACTAGCTTTGCATCTTCATCTTTTTCCCATTTTTCCAGGTTTTCAGCCAGTAGATAAACCTAATAACGAATACAAACAGCAAAATAATCTTATGTCTAATAATCCAAAAACACAAAATCAGACATAAAGGTTAGGTTGCTTCAGTTCACCACTCTTGACGAAATCACATTCAGTTTTCTTGGCTGATTCAAGGTGATCAATCTCACATTACCCTTTTCTTCAGCAAGAACAACCTAAATGGGGGGTTCAACAAATTGATCAATCACACACACAAGGGAAGATCCCTGAATTTAGAACCCTAAAATCTAAATAACATAAAATGCATAGAGATTAGATTACCTCCTCATCTTGGCTAACAGCCATTTGAATCAAATACCCAATTCAAGCTGCCTGTGAAATTTCATGAAATGGGAACTTATAATTTCACAAAAAGAAGTAGAAATCAATATTAGGAACAAGATCTTGATACCCAGTTGCTAAAACTTGATAAAGATTATGAAAATGTAGCAAGTAATGGTGCATTAGGGTTCATAACCAAAAGATTAGGGATGGAATCTTGAACTTACGTAATGAAATTAGAAAGCCAGGTGTTGGAGAAGAGTGGGGAAGCTTCTAATTCATGAATCTTGGATTAAAGATGGAAGAAATTAGTGTATTTGTTTTTCTCTTATTTTCTTGGTGAAAAATAAATTGAATTTAAAATCTTAAAAATTCTACTAAAAAGTGAAATCGGGTTTGGTGGGATTGGTGGTAGGTGCAATCATCTTCAAACTGTGAGATATATCAATTGAGTAAATTACAGATTTCGTCCCTGTGGTTATATATAAATTACAGATTGGTCCTTTAAAAGAAATAATTACAGCTATAATCGTTTTTGTTACGGATTGGATCTCTTATCCTAACGATGTTAACTTTGCTCCATTAAGTCCAGCATATTCTCATCTTTTTTTTACAAGTTAAAAATAGGAAAAGGTTCAAAAAACCTCAGAAACTTAATCATTTAAAATATAAAAATTTAACAGTTTTTTAATTTAAAATAAGAAAGTTTCTTAGATTGAATTAAACTTTTTCTTATAAAATTATATTTAAAAAAGGAGTGTGGTGCGAAGGGGTTTAAACTAATGCCAGAATATGCTGGAGAGACGGTGCCATAGTACTCGAAGGGGCGCCGGCTATTAATATCTCTAAGAGAGAGAAAAATAGGTTTATTTAAGGAAAAACTGCTTAGTTTATAGTAACTGTCAGATGATCAGATCTAATCTTAATCATAAAGTAAAAGTTAAATAAGAAAATTAATAATTTTAATTTAAAATATTAATTAAGGGTATTTTAGTCATTTTAGATTTCTCTCTCAACTCTCTCCGTCAAACACCTCTCTCCAACGAACATCATATCAACAGATGATGCACACTATGATACTCTTTATAAAAATAACGAAAAACACAGTGTGATATACTTGGTAAAGAAAACATTACCTGATATATTGTGTTACACTTCGTAAAACAACAAAAAAAAATATTGTGATACACTTCGTATAACGACAAAAATACACAGTGATGCACACTATCATACCAAATCTGATTGATGATTACAACTGTGAATCTGTGATGCCACTATGATACCCGATAACTTTTAACTGTAAGAAATTATATATTTATTTTTCTCAATTGTAACTTCATAGAAAAAACTTTCATAATTTGTTCGATTAATAAGGAAACAATATCAATCTCTTTATTGATAACCCTAAAGGAAATTTTAATAAAATTACTAATACACTATTTTTCTTAATTAAGGTAATATAATAAAATAATTGGCTCATATTGGTACTCACAGTTACCACAAACGAATTAGTTCACATTTGATTATGTTCATATATAAGAGCTCATTTAAAGGAGAACTGATTAGTTTGTGGTAACCGTGAGATCTAATGTAAACCACTCGTTTGAGATATTTAAGAATATTTCTTAAATAAGTTAAAAGAGTAATATAGTAATTCAAAATTTGACAACTAATCAAGATATTTAATTAAATTTCTTATAAGATAATATTTAATTAAAAATAGTTACCTATTATATCAATTACCTGATATACATCGTATTTTAAAGACGTTTTGTGAATCAAAGTGTATCACAGTGATAACGTTCACAATGTTTCACGTGTATCGTAATGTATTTTCTTTGTTTTATGAAAATGCAATGAAAATGTATCATAGTATGCATTTTCGTTATTTTCATTGTCTTACAAAGGGTATCACATCGTGCATCTTGTATGTATTTTGGGTATCACATTGAATATCGTTTGTATATATCACAATGTGTATCCTATGTTCACATAAGGTTCATCGGAATAAGGTTTACCAACTAAGATTCGGCGGAGAGAGAAAAGAGAAGAGATGAGAAAGGATATTTATAAAATTATTAAAATGCCCTTAATTAATATTTTAAGTTAAAATTATCAAAATTATTAATTTTTCTAATTTAACATTTGATTTGTGGTTGAGATTGGTCTCACAGTTACCACAAACAAAATAGTTCTCGTTTTATTAGACCCCTATATATGTGTAAGATATTTTGTAAACCAAACTATTTGTACAAACCGTAAAAACCGTTAATTTCATCGTTTATTTCAATTAAAAAAAATTCATTAAAAATTTTAATATGATGAAACTGTTTCAGATTATTTCAAATTCCTTTCGTCTTTATGAGAACAAAGATAAAAAAAAAAAAACTATTTTTCTTTTCTTTTTTTCCCTCAGTTTATTTTCCTTTCATTTTGTTTTCTTTTAAAATTCAAGAACACAATGTTAAAGCTCCACAACTTCCCGTTCTTACCATATCAAAATGGATTCATTTTTAATTTTTTTAATTACATATTTAACTTTTGCAGCGTTATGTAATAAGAATATAGTTTCAGTGGATGCGTTTTGTTGAGACGTCACGTCTGGTAGAAAAAAGCTACAAGTGTGCAACAATGTGTGTGTGTGTGTGTACATATACGCATCTACTTTTTTTTACCAGATGTAACGTCTTAACAAAACGCGTACATTAAAAACATATTGTTATTATTTAAACATACGAGGTTAAAACCGTAAGAAAAATATATATGACAATTCATGATTATCGAGTTAATTTGTTTATAAGACAAAACAATTCAAATGAATAATCATCCAAGTTACATGTTCTAGAAACATAAATCAATAGTAATTATCATTTATGCAGGAACGTTCAAATAAGAAACTTAAAATATCGTGAAAAGATAAAAGAGAATGAGAAAGGAAGATTCATATGTGAATCATCAAAAACAATTCATTTAAATATGCATACATAAAAAACATATAAATAAATTGTAATGTTAATTCACATATGCATATTCAAACAAAATTTTCAAGCTTTTTTCAATAATTCACATATAAATCTTCCATTCCCTACGATTTTTTTAGCCTTTCTTATATGCTTATCTGTTCAGATTTTCATCCAAAGTTTCAAAGGGGATTCATTGGATTCTTCTTCTAGAGGAACAGTGAATACACTTTCCATAAAGTTTCTTAAAGAGAGTTTGCACATGAACTTGTGAACTTCATGTGAGCGATCATCTGTCATCATATGACTTTTGTTTAAACAATCATTAACAACAACATTAATTAATCAAAAGGTTTAATAAAGTTTTCCTTAAAATAAATTAATCATAATACAGTGTACCCAAACAAGCCAAGAACGACAACAACAACAAACAAAGATCAATGCTAATCAAAACAAATGCATTTTCTGGCCTCAGATTCATATGTGAATATAATAAATAAATAGCATGAATGTGTTCGGAATTTACCTCAAAAGTTACAGAATATGAAGTAATCTTATCTGTACAGCAGTAAACAAGCACCATATCTTGAATTCTACCACAATTTCTTCATCAATCCGTCTGAAAAACGAGGTCGCTGATCATCATCTCCTCTGTTTCGATCCAAGTATTTTGGATTCGATTTACCTGATTTCTCAATCTTGATTGCTGAAACCGGATTAAACTATCTAAATTTGTTTAAAGATTCCATCTTGTCATTATATCTAACATTATCTCGTTCCATGTATCTATAGGTCCGGGTAAGCACCAATGAACACAATCGTTCGGTACCCTTTCTGGGATCCCGTTAGCAAAAGGAAACGGATACATATAAGGACCCGGATGTCCATCTGGTCTCATCAACGCTAATCTAGACACATCTAACGCCTCTAAACGAAAATCCTTGGCATTTTTCTTGGCTGCCATCACTTGCTCCATTTCTTGATTTCTCATCTCATAATCCATTCCTTCTAGTTTCCTTTCGTTTTCCTCAAACGGTTTTGTTTTCGAACAAGCCTCTAAAGAATCCCAATCACCTTCAAAATGGGCGGGCGAAAAGGTCGTGACAATCACATCAATTCGCCTATCGATCAATGCCTTGAGGGTAGTATTGAATGCCTTCCCAAAAACATCATAGAATCCAACCTCAGTAAAGTTCTTTCCATCACAAAAATGGCAACCTAAAACTAAATCATTATAGTAAAAAACTGCTGGATGAAGATACCAATGACCAATTGACAGAACCATCATATCAATTTCACCCAAATCTTTAGCCCAAACATCATTAACAGAATCTAAATAGAGTCTATTATAAGGGGTTTCTTCTGATTTCTCAATACCCTTAACAAGAAATGGTGACCAATAAACTGAAACATTAACATTATGGGATGCAAAATGCCATTTTCTGAACTTGTTGTCTTCACCACTGGTGAAAATAAGATTAGGGGTTGAGGCAGTGGCAAGCAAACAGAGAAGAGACTCCAACTGGTTTCTAGCGATGGAGTCACCCACAAATGCCAGGTGTTTGTCTCTGATTAGCTGGAGGAAAGTATTGGGGTCAAACCTGGGGAGATGACACTTGTTAGGCTTCCATCTCCAATAGAGATAGTCCATATCTGGCCTGCCATGGCTAGCACAGTTCTGACCATCTTTGATTGTACCACATGCAGTTGAGTTGTATAGTGGACCAATTTGGTCATAGACCCATTTGCCATCAGTATAATCACAACCATTGGTCTTCCTCTCTTCTTCCACAAAAACTGTAAAAATAAGGGTTGTTTGTTAGTAGTTTACGAGCTTAATGGGACACACAGATTAATGATATAAAAAGTGACTTATTCGTTAAGGAGTTTGTGCAGAAAGCCTAAACTTCCAAACATGCCCCACAAGAAATAAAAACTCTCTTTCCATCTATGAAAAAAAGCCATCTCAAACAAAACCATTCTAGTCCAGATAGATTAATCCATGGAAAGCCAAGAAACCCAAGATCCAATTAATACCAGAATCAAGAATTTGTAATCAATGGTTTTTGTCACATAAAACCCAAGAAAACCCAGGTTCCAAATAGTAAAAAGATGAGGAATTTATCATTATTTAGACCAACCTAGAGATTCAAAACAATCTATAGAGACAAACACAATCATATTACAGTACAAATAGTGCATAAAGATCGTACCTGTGGAAGGAGAAGGTGTAGATTTGGGGGTCAGAAGGTGATCAACGGCAGCGGGGGTGGTGGTGGTGGTGGTGGATGATGGTAGAGAGGTGAGGGAAGGGAAGAAGTATAAATGAACGATGGCAATCAGGAGCAGAGCATAGAGAGCATAAGGCAACAGTTTCCTTCTAAGAGAATGGGGATGATCCTTAAAAGGGCTTTGAATGCCCATTTTTCATCAATGAACCAAGTTTCTCTGAATCTTTATGATGTGGGTGTTGAAGAATGAAGCAGATGTTGGATGTTTGTGATGAAGAAAGGTGAAAGAGTGTAGGGTTTTCTGGGGTTAGGGATTGGGTCAAGAAACAGAAAGAGGAAGGCAAAGACAATAGCAATATATAAGGAAGATTTTGACAACCATTTTGTTTGAAAAGAAACCAATGGTGGTGAGAACAAAGTTGTCTTCCAATTCCTATTGGCCCATCTGTACTCCTCGCTTGAATCATTCTCTTACCAATCAAGTTGACTTGGGCACACCCCCCACCCTCTAAAACCCATGTTTTTTTAATTTATTTTTCTATTTTTTATTATTAAAATAATTGTATCAATTTTTATTGATTGACATGGTTTTTTTAATTATAAATATATTACAAAGTCTTTAAAATAATACACTCATTTCTTTAAAACATTTACAAACTTTAAAATTTTCTTTAAAATGAACCCATTATTAGACACTAGAAGGGTATTTGCGTAATTCAGCAAGATACATCTCAATTTTAATATTTTATTTTATTTTTTGTCTATGTCAATGTTATAATACGATTTTATGTGTTTTTAAAAAAACAATAATGATTTTATTTTTGAATAAAATATAAATTTGAAGATATCATAAAATTTTTAAATATATATATATATAGGGGCTCATTCAAAAGAGAACTGATTAGTTTGTGGTAACTGTGAGATCCAATTCCAACCATAAATCTACGAATAAATTAGGAAATTAATAATTATGGTAGTTTGAGTTAAAATTATAATTAGAGGGTATTTTAGGTATTTTTTAAAAAACTCATCTCTCCTCTCTTCTCTCTCATCTCTCCGACCTCCGATCTCCGGCCTCCGGTGAACAAAAATCCGGCAGATACCAAGTAATCACAAAGATATACAATGTGATACTCATTGTGATATACTGTGATACCATTTGAGTATCACTGTATATCACAATGTGTATCACATTGTGTATCTTTGTGATTACTTGGTACCTGCCGGATTTTTGTTCATCGGAGGCCGGAGCTTGAAGGTCGGAAAGATGAGAGAGGAGAGAGAAGAGATAAGTTTTTTAAAAATGTCTAAAATGTCATCTAATTATAATTTTAACTCAAACTATCATAATTATTAATTTCCTAATTTATCCGTTGATTTGTGGTTGAGATTGGATCTCACAATTACCACAAACAACTCAGTTCTCATTTGATTAAGCTCATATATATATATATATATATTAATATTAATATCAAACCAACTATTTATAAGAACTAAATGTAATTATTGTTCTTATATTTAACATCAAAATTTGTTGCTTATAAATATATTTTTTGTTTGTACTTGTTTCTCCTTTTAAATAACTTAAAATATGTTACAACATAAATAAATATGACATAGCATGTGGTTGATGAAAGTTTATATGACTCAATTCAAAAGGGAAGATGCATTGAAGTTATTACATGCCAAATTTAATGAATTTTGGCCATTTTGGTATTTAAGGTTTGCTTCATATTTAAGCATACAAACATTAAAATTGCCTTTTAATGAAAATGGTGTAGTGTGTGGGACCGTGGGTTGAGTTCATGTATAAGTAGTATGTTTTCGTGAGACTACAAAATAATACTAAAACTTCATAGTAAAACATTGTGAACGTACAAAAAAATGAACATTTACAGTAGAAAAACGTTGTAAATGCTTTACCTTCACAATGTTTTAATATAAATGTTTTAGTGTAATTTATGTGGTTTTATGGGTATAATAAAGATAATATTTTCTCATATAAAACCAAGTCTGATATGATAATATGACGTTATAAAATAATAAATTGTATATATAAAATAAAACATAAAATCGATCTTAATATCACATCATTACATATGTTTCGTTATCATAAGGTTTTACTAAACCGTAAATATTTTTCCGTTTTGTTTGGTTTTCTTGTTTTTATAACATAAATCAAAAGATCACAACAAAATGGTCAAATGTCATTAATTGGTATATAAATTTTCAACCCATAAAAATGGTACCTAATTGGTTTGAGCTTCAGTTTCAACAGTCAAAAGTGTCGGGAGATCACAAGTTTAAATTCAAAGAAGAATAAAAATCCTCTTATGACCATGAAGGTTCAAATATAGTGACTTTAAATTACTATTACCCGCAAAGCTGATGGTCATATATGAAACATACATGTTTATGCATATTTTAACGTCGGCCGGTCATTTCTTTTGTTAAAAATAAATCGATATTCTAAATATTAAATGAGAAAAATTAAATAAACACCGACATTCAGTGAAAATAAAAAGAAATGATTTCTTTTTTATTTTTTAATAATTCAAGGCAACCACGTTGAATAAGACAAATTTTGTTCAATGATTTCTGTAACATGGTGGACGAATTCATAAATTTATAGTTTTTTTAATTTATTATCCTCAATATTCAATTCGTTATACAAGCCGACTGATCTTAAGATGGCTACTTGTTTTATGGATAGCTCAAAGTCACCGTATTTAAACATTTTTGTTTATAATAGGATTTTTATTCTTACTTAGAACCTGCAAGTACTTTTGAGTTTGGAGTTTAAGCTCAAACCAACTAGACATCATGCTTATGATAATCTAACGACTCATGTTAAAAGAATTTAATTCAAATCAAATGAAAATATAAATATTTGATTTATAATTTTTTTTTTAAATAATAACGTTTTTTATATTATTTTTACAGAAATAAAAAAGTTCAAGCATAAAATACTAGAATTTACATTGTAAATAATAATAATAATGTTTTTATATTATTTTTATAATTTACGAGAGTATTTGTGAAGAAAATTAGCAATTAAACATATTTATGAGTTATTTTTTTAATTAAATTAATAAAAAATATGAATATCCAATAAATTATAATACGTTGTCTTTTTGATACAGTTTGTTTGACTTCGATTTTTTATTAAAAAATAAATGGATTTTTGTTTTTGTTTTTGTTTTAATAAATAATGGTTTTAATCACATTTTTAATTACATTTATTGAATCATTTTATTTTACAGTTAAAAAATCTTTTTATGTGCTTTCTTATTTAAACTTCCCTATCTCCAACAGATTCTCCAAAAATATATATTTTGAGGATTTTCGTTATAACATATTCTTCAGAATACTCTATAAAATGGAAAAAATATTAGAAAGAGAATGAAATTCTTCAAATTTTAAAAACTCTCAAAAAATGATTCTATATGAAAAACTGTTTTTTAATTATTTATACCAATGAAAATCTTAGAAATTAAATGCATAAAAGATCGAAATAATATTTTATGAAAAATAATCTTTAAAAGGGAGCAATTATTAGAGATGAACATAAATTGTATTTGAATATTCTAACTTCTCATTCTTTATTTTTAATAAATTTATAGAAGATATTTTCATATCTATACTATATTATAAAACATTTGGCAAAAACTCTTAAAAACAATCTTTTATGCATAAAGTGCTATTTATTTATGCAAATTACTTAGAATTCAAGATTACAAATAGATTATGCATAAGTATAACTTATTAAAACTTCATGTTTGAATTTGTGTAACCAACTATAGATAAACATAATTAAATACGCGATAAACATCTTATTTTAAATATAAAAAATCTAAAATATAATTAGGATAAGAATGAAATTCTAATTGAATACTTAATTATTATTTTATAAAAAGTTATATTCTTAACCAAGAATAAAAAACTTCGTTACTAAACATAAATTAATTAATTAATATGGCATCAATATCAATATATTTTTTTAAATTTATATTATATTCAAAAAATACAAACATTATCGTTTTATCAAAACCATATAAATTCATATTATAACATAGATAGAAACATAGAATAAAACAAAACATTAAAATCGAGATGTGTCTCGATACATTGCACGAATACCCTTCTAATGTTTATAAAACATGACAAACGATGTCTATTTATAAAACAGTAAAAATATAATTAAGAGATACAAATATACACGATAAATTGTTAGATTTAATGTATAATTTGATTAAAAAAGAATTCAATTAATGATATTATATAAGCAATAAAAAAATTATGAAGTAAAATTAAAGTGATTGTTTTCACGTAATAATATTAATACATAAAACAAGTAAATAAGAATAATAAATAAATATTATATTAACATTTATTAAAAAGGTAAAATAATGGTGGAACACTAATAATAAGACACGTGGAGGAAACGGCAGCGAGTGGTTGTCCACCACACCACTAACATCGCCGTCCCGTTGAATCCATTGTCCAAATCCACGTGCTCACGCTTTCCGTTGATACCGCTAATGATCTCTCGTTTCAACACACAAATTCTCACATATTTCTTTTTATATCAATTTATATTTTTTATAATCATTTATATTTAATTTTAATTAGAAGTGTTTATTAAAACCGTTAGTATTATATATGTAATGTGATGGAATGTAAAATTTTATTAATAATAAATTTTAAAAATATTTTTTATTAGTTAATTTTGTTAAAATTTTAATTACGCAATTGTAATAATAAAATATAAACTTGAATTTTTTAAAATTTACATATTAATAAATAGTTGATAAATTGATTTTGATGATATTTATTACATACTTTATGAGAGAGATAGCCAAATGAGTCTGGCGGAGAACTGGGGTCAACTTGGGACCGGTTATAGATTTTGTCAAAAAGGATGGCCCGAGGCTGGTTTGGGACCGATTATGGGCTCGACTTGATTTTTCAGAAATATTATCGTTTTATTACCGATACTCAATAGCCATATATGACGGTTTTTTCCAGTTTTGATCATTTTTTTTTCTCATTTACACTCCATTCACTAAAGTTATATGGTGTATAGGGAAGATATCAACTCACAAACGTTCACAATTCTTGTTGTAATTCATGATTTTGACTCGTATTCTCATAAAAAACGTATTTTTTAAGTACATTTAGTTGAACCAATTACATATTTTCAATTGTATTAGAATAACAAATTTGTATTTTTTTAAAAAAATCCAAAAAAAATTGAATTAGAAAAACACATAAGACCGATTTGAACCGGTCTTATGAAGTACCTTAACCGGACCTTGGGTTTTCGGTTGGGATCGAGACCGTTTACAAGAATAGTGTTTAGGACCTGGACCAATTTGGACCCGACCCAACCTAAGACCAATTTTGACTATTTCTACTTTATAATGTTCATGTTGTATTGATGAGAGTGGGGTTGGGCCGGTGGGGAATTGGATTTGGTTGGTTAGCCACTTAGCGCACCATTTATATCCACGGCCCATGGATAAACATTATACCCTGCTAAAAATGAAAGGATCTGGTGGGTTTTTGTTCTTCGATGTATGCTTAGAACTCGCCGTTTAAAGCTCGTTATTGTGCCAACACGCGCTTGTTTAGAATCATATTAGAGATGCCAAATTTCGTCTTGTTTTTCCACTAAAGCCTTCCTTGCTTCTTACTTCACAGTGTGATACTTTTCAACAATCGGTTGTATTATGAGCTTAATATTTACGAGTGTTGTTCAGTGAAATGACTCAAGTTAGCTCAAGCTTAAAGCTAAGAGCCCTATATTATGATACCCCCTCTATCTGAATTCTAAGGCCCTCAGTATGGGTTCAAAGATCAGTTAACTTTTACATAAGTAGATTGTATCATGAGTACCAAAAACGACTTATAAATCAATCAAAACTGAGAGCAGCAAACAAGAAGTTGACACATGACACTAATGTTAGAATGACTAACGGAGCCCAAAATGTATGCTAAAACATGGAAGAAAAACAAACACAAAGAACACTTAAAAGCATACAATAAATAGTTCCAATACACATAACATGCTTAAATCTAAATATGTAACGAAATTGAATCAAACTACTAAAACAAATCTAAAACCAAAAAAAGCTACAAAACATAAAATCGTGTTCCATATTTCATCAAACTTTGGAGTCTTGACTAACTTTTTAGTTTTTAAATATAACTTTTCTGTAATTCAAAACCGTAAATTGAACTGCATGGTACAGCTTAGCGAAAATGCGTACCATCATCGTACCATAAAAATTTAAAGCAAATGGTACTGTTTGACTCATGTGTTACAACAATTGATGCTATAGAAAGATCAAGACAATAACATTATAATAACTTGATATCGTAGCCATTAAGCTTCGATCCTGTCTTTCCGACTTTTGTATGTATCCATGTGTGAACAAGTTCTTATCTTGAACAACGTTTTCTTATCAATTTTTTTATATGGGTTTATACTTATATCTGATTTACTGTTATTTTTCAAGTTTTTAAACTTGACTAAAGAATTTCTACCTCTGGTTATAGTGTGTGCTTCCGGAGATTTCATCGAGGTGGCGTTTGGTTTTCAATATGTTTTTTGAAGAAATAAATTATGTTAAAAAAAATTGACTTTGAAGGAATTGGAATAGAATGTTATCATGTTTGACCAATTGTTTGGTTGACAGATATTGGAATGAAATATGTTAAGGAATTATAAAATATCTGTTTGGTTCACCGAATATAGCTTTGGAATTAGAATGAAATACTGGTAAATGACCAAAACACCATTTGTTAAAAAATTTATTTTTTTATTAAACTAAAAATATTTTAATAAAATAATTGTTTTAATGTTTAAAACCGTATAAAATACATAACCCAAATATAACCATAACCAAACGACATTACTTAATCGATATTAAAATTGTCTCAAAATAGCTAAGACTTTATAATGTGAAATAGTTAATTCAGTGGTGGTCGGTGGTAGTTTGGAATGGTGGTGGTCTACGATAGTTAAGATGGCTGTGGTCAGTGGTGTTCAGATTGATGGTGGTCGGAGATGGTCAACGGTGGTTCAGATAACGATGGTCGGTAGGCGTTCAGATTGATGGTGATATGTGGTGGTTTAGATGGTAGTGGTTCAGATCGACGGTGGTTCAGATCAGTGGTCGTCGGCGGTGGTTCAGATCGGTGATGATCCGCGGTGGTTTAGATGACAATATTCGACAGTGGTTCAAATCAGTGATGGTCCACAACGGTTTAAATGGCGGTGATTGACGGTGGTTCAGATTGCGATGGTGGTCAGAGGTGGTCGACATTGGTTATATTGAGTTTTATGAGATTATGGTATATTGAGTTAAGGGTATGCTTGACATTATTGAAATAGAGAATTTCATTCCATCAAAATATCATGTAATTGTTAAGAAATGTTAAATTTATTTATTTACAGAATTTATAAGATTTTAAAGATTCATTTCATAAAAAAATGAACCAAATAAAAAAAATAAAATTTGGTCAATAAAATTCAACATTCCAATTTTATCGTATTTCTTCAAAATCTACTAACCAAACTCACGTGAATGTTATAGAGTGAGATTGAATATACTAATCTTGATGCTCTCTCTCTCGTGTTTGCCCAATTGGGAATTTGAGTTTGATTTTTCATCCATTTTTCCTTTTGAAAAGAAAAAGCTAAAAAATGGTGTTTTGTTTTGTTGCTTTTTTCATTCCTTTGAGGTGTAACACTGTAACCCCATAACTGAAAGTTGATACGAAATTTATATATATATTTTGATTTATATTTTAATAATTTGTTTAAAAAAAATTATTCTGGATAAAGTATTATGTTTTTAATAGGATAAAGGAATATTTGATGCAAGTAGGAAAAATAATGGTGAAAAGTTGATTACCGACAACTCTAACGGGTCATACGTAAAACCTGCTTCGAAGGACACAAATATGATGGGATATATATATTTTTTTTTGCTTAATTCATCGGTTGTGGTTAGCAGAGGGTTCGGGATTGAACCTGTGATCTGTCTTGTATTTAAACAAAGTCGTCTCGCCTCCTTATTGACTGAGCAACACATGAGACGTACCACTGATAAACTAATTAAGGTTGATTTGATTAAATCAAAACTACAATTTGATAATGACTATAAACCAAGGGATGAAGTTATTGATTCCCTTTTGTCCTTGGTGACTAAGTAAAAGCACTATTCATCCCTTCAATCTTTTAAACCTTTTTGCTTTGAATCTTATTCTCTCTCTAATGGAATGCACACATTTGAATCTGAATGCTCCCATCCATATATGCCTATAAATGTATAAATCTACTTAATTGTATATATAGACCTGAGATCATGTGAGACCAAATGTTTTTGTGAGACCTGTAAGACCAATTCTCAATAATCACAAAATTGCTACCGTGTAACTTTAGACAATTAGATCATTAGCTTATAAAGTTGATTAATGAACATAAATTGGTCTTAGGGGTCTCACGAAAAACCCTTGGTCTTACGTGAACCCAACCCTATATATATAAAAGAATTAGAATCAATAACATTTTGTTAAAGCTGTATATCAAAGAAATAAGAAAGGCCTAAACGAGCTTTGCATATCAGTAAAATTGTATATCAAACAAAGGAATTAATTTGTACTGGGTTCATGTAAAACTTGCAAAATGCTACTAATACCGATTGTGATAGCAAGATTAAGAGTATATAATTATTGACTGAAAATGTTTATTTTGTTCGAGTTTTCGTGTAAGATATGATATCTTATAGTTGTTCTTTTAAGTTATTTATGTCAAAACATTTTCCCTTTTCTAGTAATAACAGGATTTCACACAAACACGTAATGATATTTCATTAAAAACACAAAACACGACATCACAATCAAGCAATTACTCGTTTAAAAACATAACAAACATCAAATTTTCTACATTTTTCATATATGATTATTAAGGGTTGTTTATTAACACAACCATATTGAGTTGTTTACTTGTGGCTTAATGAAAAAATCACAAACTTAATCACACAACCAAGAAAGGTCTTTTGTCCCCGTTAAGGCAAAAAAATTAAACCCAGTCTCCAAAATCATCCTCGTTCATTATTTTCTCATTGACATTACTGCCCCTTCACTTGATCCCAACCTTGATTTTGGGGTTTCATGTTGAGGGATAAGCTCGGTCATTCAGGCTATTGATTCAAGAAAAAAAAGTAAATAATAAGAGAAAGAAATTTATCGATACAAGATTTATTAGAAAATTTGATAAACAGCCTCTTAATAATATACAAGAGGAAACCAATCCTTTAGAGTGCAAAAGAAATGATGGCTTAATAGAAAATTTGGTCTATGGAGATCACATTGTTTTGTTAATACAACAAGGAATGAATGCAAGATTGTAAGGTTTATAAGATATGGTCATAATTATGAACCTTAAAAGGAGGAATCTTTCACATTTATTATGCAGGTAGGTGATGGGATTAGTACAAGTCATTAAAGCAAGAGGGATATGAATGGCTTGCTTGTGCATGACTGTACAAAGTTCAGAGATGAGTAAAGTTGACAGTGGGGAAGATAGAGAAGGAGAGAGAAGATGCTTTTCGACTTTTTCTTTACGCTAAAGAAGAAAAAGTAGAACAATCTCTAAACCCTAAACACATTTAATTCGAAAAATAACCAAAAGATTCCCCGTAAAGATGGTATTTTCATTTTTTTTTGCTTCTTCACTCTCATTTTCCCTTCTTTCTTGATTCTGTTTCACACCCCCTTTTCCTTTTTCTGTTTGATTAATCTTCATGTTTTCTTCAAGATTTCTTTCACCCTTCTCTCCCTCATTTGTGTAGAACCAAAATTCCAAGAAAAGTTTGCATTTTCTGCACAGACATTTGACTTCTGATAGTACATTTGGTTATGCTTTTTACATCAAGAACTGCAGATTTCTGGGGTTTAATGACAATTTTCCAACATTTTGTGTCATATTGTTGAAATCAAGGGATTTGGGATTTGGGTTTTTGGTGATTTGGGGTTTTTGTTGGAGTTACAAAAAGGGTTTTAGAGCAGAAAAACAGAGGCCATGGCAGGAGGAGGAGGAGGACAAGCAGCACCACCTAAACAAGATGAGTTGATGCCACACCCTGCTAAAGATCAACTTCCCAATGTTTCTTATTGCATAACCAGTCCACCACCTTGGCGTAAGTTTTGTTTTTTCTTCAAACACATTGCACATATTTATGTGTTTTTTACTGTGTGTGAATAAACTTTTCTCATTGTTACCATGGATTTCTTGCATGTTTTTGTGTTATTCCATGTGGGTTTGGTTTAGATCAGTAAAAAGTAAAAAAACCCTCTTATGTCTAAATATTTGTAGCACTTTGCAAGAATGATCTATTTTATAACATGAAAATGCTACCAAGATGGTTCTATTTGCATTTACGCTTTCATAGCTTCAAAAACTATCGTTAGTTTTTGGAAAGTTGGTGGTTTCTATGGTATTTATGTGAGAACAACAGTGAATTCCTACAGCAAAGCCAAGCATTGTGGCTTACAAAGTCAAATAACTCCAATTTTTTTGTTCTTTTTATGTGTTTGTTGCTTTTTTCTATGTTTGTGTGTGTTTCACTTGCTAATTTGTGTGAAAAGAACACTGCAAAGTATCTACGACTTATCAAAATATAGTTTTTCTGTTGTTATTTTGAGTTCTCCAGCTGGGTTCTCTTGGTTCTGAACTTATGATCAGCCACAAAACCTCTGGAGGTAGAGTTAGAGGCTGTTCGATAAATGTTTCCCGTATGGATGAATATGTCTGTATAGATTTAGCTAAATTGTTGTCCTGTATGAAAATGACTATTTTACCCTTTAGGTAGAGTTAGGGATTGTGCGGCTGGTTTTTGATAAGTCCTGTACGGATAAAGTTTTCTGTATAGATGAAGAAGTTGTTTGTATAGATTTAGCTAAATTGTTGTCCTGTATGAAAATGACTATTTTACCCTTTGGTTTTCATTAAACATTTGTAGATCATATTTTAGAAAACGGCAATATTTAACAATATGGGACATTTGTATCTTGAGTTGAATTCTTGATCTTGATCCTTTTCTTAGTGTAAATTGACAAAAATCCCTTTCTTGTTGTAAATCTATAAAATTTTACCAAAAACCCTCGATCTTTATCCTTTTCTTAGTGTAAATTGACATTTTCTTGATTTTGTATATGAACCCTAAAAAGCTTCCTTTTGATGCAGCTGAAGCAATACTTTTAGGTTTCCAGCATTATCTTGTGATGCTTGGAACAACAGTTCTCATTCCTACTACTCTGGTTCCTCAAATGGGTGGAGGGCATGTAAGTCTTTTCACAAGATCTTTGATAACCGATATCAAGAAAATGGAACACCAGAATACCAAGTCCTACATGAACTCATAGACGATAGTCTTGCGCGTTTACAACTTTACCCATGTTTGTGAAAGAACACATGAATGTATAATCATAAAACGCACATGACTAACGTCTATGATTACATATGTACATACACACATGCATATATATATATATATATAATATATATATATATATAGAGAGAGAGAGAGAGAGAGGGAGGGAGGGATGGAGGTACAGGGAAAATCCCCCAAAAAATGAAAAACTGAGGAACACCCTCATAACCATTCATTTGTACGATATGCACATGAGCATACAAGCAATTGAAGATGTTTCATGGTTTATATGCACATGTGCATATTGGAAAAATTATTTGCAAATTACTTGTATGCATATATGCATACCGTGTAGATGACTGGTTTCTAAGGCGTTCATAAGTTTTTCATTTTTTTGCGGTTTTCCCTGAACCTGACTCTATATATATCTCTATAATGTTTTATTACAGTTGATTTTTGGTCATTCGGTTTGATCGGACACATGGGTTTGTTTGTTTATCTTAGGAAGAAAAGGCAAAGATGATTCAGACACTACTCTTTGTTGCTGGTCTCAATACGTTAACACAAACACTTTTTGGAACACGCTTACCGGCTGTCATTGGAGGCTCTTTTACTTTTGTACCTACTACAATTTCAATCGTGTTGGCTGGTCGATACAGGGACATTTTGGATCCTCAAGAGGTGGTTATAAGATCAACCCTTTGTAATTCTCTCAATATATTTCTATGACATTTATAAGTAAATTTTGTTGTCTCAAGAGGTGGACATTTTATGATGTTTATAAGTAAATTTTTATTCAAAATTTAAGCAAATCTAATCCTTACTTGTTGATGATTATATAGAAATTTGAGAGGATTATGAGAGGGACTCAGGGTGCTCTTATCGTTGCTTCAACACTTCAGATTGTTCTCGGGTTTAGTGGACTTTGGCGCAATATCACGAGGTTAGTTTGGATCCATGCTATACATAGTGCCCTACCATACTCGAAACTTGGGGGCTGTTTGGTTGGTTTTCCATTAAATCTTGAATGGATTAATCTGTCTATATAGATTGGAAAGATTTTTGTTTGGGAGGGTTTTTCATAGATGGAAGGAGCGTGTTTGTAACTGGAAGGGGCAACCTTGGTAAAAACTTGGCTATCTGAAATAAGCCACTTTCTATATCATTAAGCCACTACCAAGTCATATATAGCTGACCGAATAAGCTGTGAGCCTCATTAAGCTTATTAAGCTGCTAACAAACAAGCCCTGAGACTATGATTGGCAAACTAGTTGTTGGCTGATAAACTGGTCATGTTTGGTAAAAAAAGACTGGCTGAAAAGCTAGATGATCGATTGGAAGGATATTAGGGGCATAATTGGAAAGAAATGGGAAAAAATCCCGTGGAGCTAATTAAAATGCTACTTCAAGTAGTGTTTTAAAAAGCTAGTTTTTGACTTACCAAATGGGGCTTTTTCTAATAAGCTCAAGAAATAAGCGAGCTTATGGTTGCCAAACATGGTCTTAGTGCACAGTGTGATGACAATAAGTCTTCTGATCAAACGATAAATCTTTCTCTGTGTGGGATTGTCTATCTTTTCTTTGTCATCATCAACGCATTATGATTTTCTCAATTTCAGGTTCATGAGCCCATTATCAGCCGTTCCACTGGTTACGTTAGCCGGATTTGGGCTATACGAATTTGGTTTTCCGTTGGTACTCATCTATATCTATCTTAACTTCTTAACTTAAACGTATAAAAACAAAATGTGTGTATAAAGAATTACGAGTATAAATATAGTTGCATAATTTTATGTAGGTTGCCAAATGTGTCGAGATTGGACTTCCACAGCTTGTTGTTCTGCTAATTTTCTCACAGGTAACGTTCCTTAACACAAGCACATGAAAGTGTTTTCCAAGAAAGATGGTCATTTGTTGCAGTAGATATCGATGTTAAACTACAATGATGCATTTTGGCAGTACATACCCCATCTTATGAGTGGAAAAAGCCATATCTTTGACCGGTTTGCCGTTTTGTTTTCGGTGGTAATCGTGTGGATATATGCTCACTTACTCACTGTTGGTGGGGCATACAAGAACAAATCTGATGCAACTCAACTAAGTTGTAGAACTGATCGTGCTGGAATCATAGGCGCTGCACCCTGGTATACGATTAATTTTTTGTAATATATATATATATATATATATATAGAGAGAGAGAGAGAGAGAGAGAGAGAGAGAGAGACTGAGAGAGGGAGGTTCAGGGAAACCCCCAAAAAATGAAAAAATTGAGAAACACCCTGGTAACCATTCATCTGTACGATATGCACATGTGCATACAAGTAATTGAAGTTGTTTCTTGGTTTGTTTTCACGTGCACATGTCATGCACATGTGCATACCAGACAAATTGCTTACACAAATTACTTGTATGCACATGTGGATGTTGTCCAGATGAACGGTTACTAGGGTGTTCCTCATTTTTCATTTTTTTTTTGTGGTTTTCCCCTGGACATGACCCTATACACACACACGCACATCAAATACACACTCCTCGCCTTTGGTGAGTTTGAATTCTTGACCACCTAGGAGGCTGGGGTCTATTGGTAATCCGGATCCTGGTGGGTCATTGACCCTTTGGTTTATGATCGATTGTTGTTTATATATTCGTTAGATTTTACAAGTTGTTCAAGAAAGGGTTGTTTTTACAGGATTCGAGTTCCTTATCCATTTCAATGGGGAGCGCCCACATTTGATGCCGGAGAAGCTTTCGCTATGATGGTTGCTTCATTTGTGTCTCTGGTCGAGGTTGCTTCATTTTTTCTTTTACGAGCTAAATTTCATCCGCTTTCTAGTTTTCTTAACGCGTTTTTTTTTTGTTCTGTTGACAGTCTACTGGCGCTTTGATTGCGGTTGCTAGGTATGCGAGTGCGACTCCTATGCCACCGTCGGTTCTTAGCCGTGGCATTGGCTGGCAGGTATTGGCATACTCATTTCATCGTCACCCCTACCAAGCTTACAACAAAATCGGCTTTATAGAACACAAAATACGTCTAAAAAGTTCTTATAGACTGCTTTATAGGACCAAACAATTGTTTATCCTGTATAAAGGTGTTATAATAAGATGTTATGCCGTAATTGCGCATCATAACATGTTTTTTAGAACAATTTTGAAATAAAGTGTCTTATTAGCTTTTGTTTTAGGACATATTAGAGGATGTTTTGTTTTTGTAAGACATTTTCGTATAATGTCATATAAAAGACTAATAAAACACTTTATTTCAAAAGTGACTTAACAAAATTGTTTGAATGTCCCAAAGCGTCCTATCAGCTTATTGTAACATCTTTACATAAGAAGCACAATTATTTGGTTCTACATAACAGTCTATTGGGACATTTTAGGCTTGTTTGTTAGCAACTTAATGAGCTTAATGGGACTTGCAACTTATTCGCTGAGCTATAACATGATTGTTGGTAGTGGTTTAATGATATAGAAAGTGGCTTATTCAGTAAGTTTCTAGGGGGAGCTTTATGCAGAAAGCCAAGTTTTTTCCGAACCTATCCCTCCCCATTAAAAAACACGAGCTTTCCATCTAGGAAAAAACCTCCACACCAAAGACCTTTCCGATCCACACAGACAACTTTATTCATATAGAACTTAATAGAAACAAACCCAACAACCCCTTAGACATATTTGACGTCCTATAAAACATATTTGGTTGTAGAGCCATCCCACCCCGTGACCCCGGATTCCAATTGATTCGTGTTTTCTTGATTCTGCAAGGGAGTTGGCATTCTGTTTTCCGGAATCTTTGGGACAGGAAATGGTTCTTCCGTATCTGTGTAAGCTCTATATTTAATTCGACTCATAAAGTTATCAAGATTTCTTTCCAAGATTCTTATGTCGATCAATGGCAGTGAGAATGCTGGTTTGCTCGGTTTAACACGCGTTGGTAGCAGAAGGGTCGTTCAGATTTCTGCCGGTTTCATGATATTCTTTTCCATTCTTGGTAATCTTTCGTTCACAAATATCTTCTCCTGTATCATTCAGCTTTCTTTTTCTTGATTTCTTGAATCCCGGACTTGATTTGCAGGAAAATTTGGGGCGGTATTTGCATCGATCCCAGCACCCATTGTAGCCGGATTATATTGTTTGTTCTTCGCCTACGTGGGTATGCATTTTAACCAAATTTTCTAGTTGCATTCAGGTTTTAATTCCGCATATCTGTTCATTTCTGATGATTTTCTTCAAATCTTTGCATGAAAACAGGCTCAGCAGGCCTCGGGTTCCTCCAGTTTTGCAATTTAAACAGCTTCAGGGTAAAATTCATTCTTGGATTCTCGATCTTTATGGGCTTATCGATACCGCAATACTTCAACGAGTACACCGCCATCAAAACTTACGGCCCCGTCCACACGAAAGCCAGATGGGTAAGAATTCGGCTCGCAATCCGTCCTTTTTTCCGGAAAGAGAAAGGGTTGACTTTTGAGATCAAACATCAAATGAACTAATTAACTTGGTAAATGACATGAACCATAACCAAATCTGGCAATTTTGCATCTGAAAAGTAGTTAGATTTGACCTCAAAAGTCAAACTTCCCCAAAAAAGAAAGATGCTAGGATCTGACATGTTTGGTTTGTTCCATCAAATGAGGGTGTTTTTTTTAATTTGGGAGGGACATGTTTGGAAAAAACTTGGTTTTCTGCATGCTGCTCATTCTTATAAGTTTACTGAATAAACCACGTCTTATATTATTTAGCCACTACCAAATTAGTCATGTATGGCTGAATGAATAAGTTGTGTCCGTTGAACTCGTTAAGCTGCTAATAAATAGGCCCTAACCCCTATGGCTAGGCCATTGACCCTTTTGGTAATCTAATCTTGTGCTTCATGCATTTTATTTCGTTTTTCAGTGGAATGATATGGTAAATGTACCATTCTCTTCGGAAGCGTTTGTTGGCGGATTATTGGCGATGTTTCTAGACGTAACATTGAGGCAAAAGGACGCTGCGACAAGGAAGGACCGAGGGATGCATTGGTGGGACAAGTACCGATTGTTCAAGACGGATACGAGAAGCGAAGAATTCTACTCCCTACCCTTTAATCTCAACAAGTTTTTCCCTTCCGTTTGATCGAAAAACAGGATCTTTTGTTACCATTGCATAGCACGTTGTTACGAACATTCGATCTTTATGCATTCGATTTTGAATCTTGATCAACTTTTGCAAGCTTGTTTCTTGAGTCAAAATGAAGCATAATGCATCTTTTGATCCTCCTTCACTCGTCGATTTTGTATACGTAAAGATATTGGCGACTATAAGCTAGCTTATTGGAAAAACCCGTGTTTATTTTGGTGCCACAAGCCACTTTTAAGCATCTATAACAATTTTTTTTTTAAATTTCTCAAAAATGGAGAATTAAGAATCAAAATTTTCAAAAAAGAATTATATTGAACTTCAACGTTTTTAATTTTTAATTTTTAATTTTTAATTTTTAATTTTAGAGGTTATATTATTAAAATATTCAGTATATTTAATAAATGCTATTTTTTCTCATAAAAATTTAGTTTCAATGACTCTTGTTGGTTTGAATAATAAATAATTACTTTAATTCCAAAATAAATGTCTGCGATGAAAATGATGTTTTTAAGAATGTGTGATTATACATTTTTTAAATAACTAAATGACCGTTTACTAAACAATTATCCGATAAGCGTTTACTGATAAAATTCAACATTATCATATACTTACCAGGTAAGATCTTAATCCACCAAAACAACATCGCATAACAATTTACTTGGTAAACACTAATCATGATAAGAGTCTTCGCTGTAACTTACTTGCCTCGTTTTTACTTGGTAAGATTCGTGGTTCTTATCGTATTCATCCGATAGAGTAATGTGATTTGGTAAACGCTTACTTGGACAAACATTTGGTAAACAACCCTTAAATTACACTTTTACCTTTGAAAAATGAGAGAAACTTTCTCCATCTCATAATTAATGATAAAATGGGAAACTAAAATTTAGTTTTAAAAGTGGAAATTATTTTGGGATAAACTAAAACAAAAACCGAGAGAAACTTGCTTAATTTGGGATGGAGTGTATTTCTCTTATCACTAATAATCTTTTTCAGAGAGTTCCAATAACTTTTTTTGATTAACCTAAATATCCAACTCGCTATGTGAGCCGACTAATCCCAGGATGACCACCCGCTTCACCGATAGCCGGAGTCACCACATTTGAACCTCCGTGGCTACAAGTGAATCTTTTTTTTGAATTTGAACCTAAGATCTCAAGGCACGTTTGACCTTTAAAGCTCAAACTCAAACTAATCGGGGACCACCTTTATGATTAAATTTAGAGATATTTGTCATCTCTCTACTACATTTTCTATTTTAGAAAATCTATTGCATTCCAAAATCAGCCGAAAAATCCCAAAATCCTTGTTTTCTTATAAAGCTAGATTTTTTTAAAAAACGTTTAAAATGTTTTTTTTAATTATTATTTCATAATTATGTTCTTAAATTTTTTCGATTAATTTATTAACATGACATTTTATATTTTTATTCAGCTTATCAGTTAGTTTTTAACTTTTTATAATAAAAATTAATTAATTTATCAAATATAATTATTGATTTCAGATCTTATACTTTGAATATTATTTAGAAAATTATCATAAATACGTAAAATTTTATATGTTTTTTATGTTTATTTTTTAAAGAATAATTTCAATAAAATGATGTGATATTTGGAGGGTGGCATTCAAGATGGCCCTCGTTTTTGTCCCTATCGATTTATTCATGTATGACTCTACCAAACCAATAATTGAATTTTGAAATAAAAAGAAAAATAAGAAAAAAGTAAATTACACTGGTGATCCCTGTGGTTTGCTCAAATTTCGGATTTGCTACTTAAAATAAACTATCTGCATTGATGGTCCTCAGTTTTTCATTTTTATAACATCCATAGTCCCTCCACTTGACATTGTTAATTAACAACCATTATGAATGACTCGTTGGTCTTTAAACAAACTTTAAGGACCAAAATTGCAATCTACTCTAATATATAAATGTAAATTCACGTTTTTTTTAATTTTTATTAAAAAATATTTTTTATATTCATTCATTAATCAAGTATCTTAAATTAAGATACATATTAAATAAAAAAAATTGTATTTATTTAAAAAATATTAGCGTTAAAAAAAATCTTAAGTTTAGAAAAACAAAAGAAATCGAAATAAATTTACATATCTTTTGAGTTAAGAATTAAAATAGGCGAGTAAAATACTGAAATTTAAGTTCAGTTAAACACTAATTATTCAAATAATTAAGAGAAACTATCATCACAACAAAATTAGTTATATGATGACAAAAAAAATTAAGCTTTGTAATAGACCACTTTATAAGACTTAATTTATAAGAGCAAAAATAAAACATACTCTCTAAGTACATTGCAATAAGTTTATAAGACGATTTTGGACGTTTTAACAAGTTTTTAGAATACTTATAATAGAAAAACTTCGCATTAACAATTTTATATGACACTATTTAAAAAAAGGTCATATAAAAATACGGGTTTTTAGAATGCTTAATTTTTTTGGCATCATATACACCTAATTTTGTGAATTTTATAGTTTTTAAAATCAATATAATTTTTTTTTTTACTTAATATGTACTCTATTTAAGATATTTGATTTATGAATTGGTATATAAAATATTTTTTAATCAAAAAAAAAAAAACGTGAATTACATTATACATTAGAGCAAATTGCAGTTTTGGTCTCTAAAGTTTGTTTAAAAACCAATCAGTCTTTTATAACTGTTGTTAACTAACATTGTTAAGTGAAGGGACCATAAATATTATAAAAATAAAAAGTTAGGGACTATAAGTGTAAATAGTTTATTTTAGGAAGTACATCCAAAATTGGAGTAAACCACAAGGACCACTATTATAATTCACTTTAAAAAAGATCTTGAATTAAAATTATATATTTATTGGTTCTTTTTGAATTTCAAGATTATTTTAATTTGAAATAAAAATTATTTGATCGATGTGTATTTTGGTGGTTTTGTATTTTATTATTCATGATAAGTAATACGAAATTGATACTTCATTTTTAAATTAATTAAATAGATTTGTTTGACACTCAAAAATTATTATACTTAAAAAATTAAAATATATATAAATTATTAATTGGTATTAAAAATCATTATAAAATCTTATCATGATATTATTCCTCAAGATGACACTTTTTTTTAATAATTTTCCACACCAAAAAAACGCTTCTATTGGTTTTTTATTTGATAAATTACATCAATTTTAAAATAATTATGATTTTTTAAAATATTTTTTTTTTCAAATATCGTATGTTTTTATTTATTTACAAAATTAATTTTTCATGAGAGGAAGAAATATTAGTCCACATAAATAGTAATTTGACCAATTGACTTCAATTATTTCCATATATATGAAAGGAGCCGTTTATCAAACACTTATCCGGTAAACATTTATCAGTAACATTTAACACTATCATTTACTTACCGCTTATGATTTTAGTCCACCAAAATGACATTGAATGCAACAATTTACTTGGTAAACATTTACCAGTAAAATTTAACACTATCATTTACGTACCGCTTATGATTTTAGTCAGCCAAAATGACATTGTATGCAACAATTTACTTGGTAAGCACTTATTGTGGTAAGAGTCGTCGCCCTCATTTACCGGGTAAGACTCTTGTTCTTTGTCTCGTTCTTACCGGGTAAAATTCTTGGCTCTTATCATATTCATCCGGTAAGATAATGTGACTTGGTAAACACTTACCAGAGTAAACGGCCCCAAAGTATTTTGTTATTTATATTAGAGCCCATATATATATATATATATATATATATATATATAGGGGCCCATTCAAGGGAGAAATGATTAGTTTGTGGTAACTATGAGAACTAATCTCAACTACAAATTAATGAATAAATTATGAAATTAATAATTATGGTAGTTTGAGTTAAAATTATAATTAGAGGGCATTTTAGGTATTTTTAAAAAACTCCTCTCTCCTCTCTCATCTCTCCGACCTCCAATCTCCGGCCTCCGGTGAACAAAACTCCGGCAGGTACCAAGTAATCACAAAGATACACAATGTGATACCCATTGTGATATACTGTGATATCATTGAGGTACCACGGTGTACCACATAAAAGGAGTGGCACATCTTCGGAGTTACATCTCCGACGAGATTTGGTTTACATCTCTGGCGACACTTGTGCTAATCTACCATCATCATCATGGCGACTGATGATCGGAGATCTTTTGTGGATTTGTCGGCGTTCGAAAAAGATGCGAAGGCGCTTGAGTTCATCGACAAGATGACGAGTAGCGCTGAGGACGTTCAGGCGAATGTTTTGGCGGCGATACTAAGCCGGAACGATAAAACTGAGTATCTCAAGCTTTACAATCTCGACGTTGCCACCGATCGAGAAACTTTCAAGTCGAAGATTCCAATGGTCACTTACAAGGATCTTCAACCTCTTATTCAACGCATCATCAATGATGATCGTTCTCCCATTTATATAAAAACTCTGGTACCTGGTTTGATTGATTTTCCATGTGATGATGAATGATGGTGTGGTGGTTGTTGTGCGTGAGAAGGGGGAAAGAAAGGAAGAGAAGCATGCCTATGCTGGAGGACGGCTGTTTCATAATGAAGGAGAAGAGTAGGGTTTTAAAATTATAAACATTACCCATTTACCCTTTATGTTATTTTAGGATATAATATTAATTATTTAAATGAGTGACTCATATTGGTTCTCACAGTTACCACAAACTAATCAGTTCTCATTTGATTAGGCCCATATATATATATATATATATATATATATATATATATAATGTTTAGTTAGAAATATTTATGGCTTCATTCTTTGAATTTAATTTGGTATAATAAGGGGGAAGAATGTGGAGAAAGCAACTATTTTTTCTAATTAATTTTAATATGTTCGAGTTTATCGTTATTTATAAAAGAAATAAATCATATATATATTTTTTATAAAAAATAGAAAAAAATTAATATAACCCATTATAAATTATGATAACATTAAGTACTTGAAAACAAGTGTATGATAACATCGTTGTTATAAATGACATTCGATGTGATCTTTTAGAAGTCATTGTTAAATTACGACGTCTTTTTATGCGTGGCTTAATGATAATAAATAATTTAAGTTCACATGAAATAATATATAAATCTTATAATAAGCTTAATAATTTAGAACTCTATAATTTATGAAATTCGTAAGATTCATCATAAGTCATTAATTTAAGATAGTTATTGAGATAAATAATGCATTTTTTTAGGAAAAATTCAAATTCCACATACACACACACACACACACACATATATATATATATATATATATATATTATAGACTTGGAATCAAGTGAAACTAAGTCTCACGTGAACCTAACCCATATTTTATACAATTATATATATATATATATATGTATATCATCTCCTCTCTTTTGTTACATATACGTACATAATGCACAATTAAATATGTACACAAAGTGAATACATTATGAACACAATATAAGCAATCTTAAGAAATTTCGTACTAGGGTGTCGGCAGGTTTAGATTTAATTTCGTACTAGAGAGAGATTAAATTAAATTTTTATTATTTAACTTTTTATGGTGTAAATTGAATCTCACAGATCTTACAATTATATATATTTTTTTAAAAAGGCCCTCAATCCTACAAACTGTTTAAAATTTAAAGTTAAAAAAATATTTATAATTCCAAGTTGAAAAGGGTTAAAGAAAAGTTAGAAAAAACATGTTTTGACAATGCCATGATACGTTATAACATACAAAATATTGTCATGATAGATCTTTTAAAGAACTGATTAGTATATATCAAGTCACTAACAAAAAGACGATATACATATTTTAATACTGTGTACTTAAACTCAAATTTATATAACATAGAGTAAAGTTCATTTTTAGTCCCTAATGTTTGTCACTTTCAACGATTTTTGTCTCTCAACTTTGTTTTAAGATATTTGTCTCTCACGTTTGTCATTTCTCAATGATTTTGGTCCCTCAATTTAACGGTTGTTAACTTTTTTTGTTAAGTCAAGTTAAATGAAGCGTATTTTGATCTTTTTGGATTTTTATCTCATTTTTTTATTAAAATATTTATGTGTGTGTGTATACATATATATAGCTAAAATTTATTTTGAGAAGTGGTAAATATTTGAGAAGTAAAGAAGTGATCTTATCCTTTCATATGGTCAATATCGGATTTGACTGGTCAACAATTGTGGTTATGCGAAAAATAGAGATGATATTTCATAACTGTTACAAATAGGCGACAAATATATTCATATATGAATCTATGTGATACACATATTAACTATATGTCCATATGTGAACTTGTATAATTTACATATTAACTATGTTAACTGATTCACATATGAACCTGTGTGATTCATATATGAATTAGTTAAATAATTCACATATGAACTATTTAATGGGTTCACACATGAACATAAAATTCATGTGTGTATCAAATGAGTTCACATGTGAATCCGTTTGCCACCTATTTGTAACAGTTACAAAACTACTTCTTTATCTTCTGCATATCCATGCAATGAATTATCCGATATTTCATGATCAAAGTTGCAAATGTTGATTAGATGAAGGGTTAGGATCATTTCTTTAATTCTCAAATATTTACCACTTCTCAAATCAACCTTTCCATATATGATATCATCTCTTCCCTGTACCTCCGTTCGCTTTCCTCATTCCAGCAACTTTCTTCTCCGTAAACCTCCAACTTCACCATCGGCCTCACTCTTTGCCTCCAACCCATGCTCTCACTGAGACCAACAACCATCGACTTCATCCTCCACCATAGCTACGAACACCTTCCTCTTTCCTTGCTCATCCCATTTTCCTTCTCCATGATCTGCCACGGAACCGCCCAATCCCATTGATCTTCCCTCTCTGGATGGTTACAGACAAAGCATAGTTAGAGGTTTTCGGTGGGTGAGGGTGGGTTTTTTTCTTCTTCAAGATACTAACAAATCGGCTAGGAAGCAAGCGATTTTGGTTTAAATTTTGTCTATTCTCTATTAGAGTACTGTTAGTTCAGTCAGGGTTTTGATTGTTTCTGAAGGGTAGTATTGAGGTTTAGATTTAGATTTTAGTTCTAAATTTTTTGGGTTTGGAGATGATGACCAGAGCTTCACGACCGACGGAGAGGTGAATGTAGTAGGTGGTTAATGAGGGATGCGTCAAATTTTTTTAGTGGACCATATAAAAAGATTTTTGATATTTAATAAAAAAAAGAGATAAAAACCTCAAAAAGCCTAAAATACCCCTCATTTAATTTGAATTAACGAAAAAAATTAACGATCGTTAAACTGAGGGACCAAAATCATTAGGAAATGGACAAATGTGACAGATAAATCTGTTAAAACAAAATTAAGGGATGAAAACTGTTGAAAATGACAAACATTCAGTACCAAAAGTGAACTTCGCTCCATAAGATCTTATGAAATAAATTATACATATTATTTAAATAATTACTTTAATAATGGTTCCATAAAACTTGGGCAAAAACAAAGAGGACCATGGCCCCCTTAAGGGTACAATGATATATAGGTAGGCCATTGTATCCTCAAATATTTCTTTTTGATATCTTTAAATTATATAATAATAATTTTTTTTTAATTTTCAGATAACTGAATTAGAATCAGATAAAAACTAAAAAAATAACGTAAAGTCTTATTGCCTAACGGTCGACTATTCTAGTTCGTTTCTGGTATGCCATATGGTTGGATAAAACGTATTTTTGTGCACATATGACATAATGCATACTGATGGATCCAATGAGGTATTTCACAACGTCATACGATCTTTTAAGGGAAAAATACAGTTACGCCAAGTAAAAGTATAGTTTTACGTCAGACATCATACCTAAACTTTTGAGCATTATTTTGTAGTTTCAAATAAACTACAGTTAACGTAAAAAAAAAAAACAAAATTCGGGAACTGATGAGCAAATATAAATGGCTTACTCATGTTGTGGTTGGAATAAGTCTAAGGCCCTCAAATATCTAAGAAGTACTTTTCTCATTCAGACAATTTTTTTAACTTATGCATTTTGGATGGTTCTGTTCAGTGTTTTATTATATGATTCTTATACAAATATTTTCTAAAAACATATCATCATGTATATAAATCGGGTAATATTTTGGTTTTTTTATATTTTTTGTAACAGTAAGAATGCATTTGTTATACTGACGAGAGTGAAAAAATTATGGAAAATTCTAAGGTGGTGTTTGGTTTGCAGGAATGGAATGGATTTGGGGGATTTGTATTTCAAATCCATTACAATCTCATGTTTGGTTTGTTTGATTGTCCGGATTTGAAATCTTAGGATTTAATTGAAATTATACAAACATAGGATTTTGAAAGATACTCGGGATTTTATTGGATTGTATGAAATAATATTTTGAAAAATGTTAAAACATTTATTTTGTAATAATCGATTAATAAAAAATGTTATTTAATTATTTTTATAATTATTTATAGATTATTTATAAACAATCGAATCCAATTGCATTCCAAATCCCGCAAACCAAACACACCAATGATTTCAAATCCATTTCAATCTAAATCCCCTCATGAAATCCAAATCCCCAAAAAACAATCATCTAAACAAAACGGACCCTAAGTTTTTAATTTGACTAGAATGGTACTCGCGCAATGTAACAAGATATATCATGATTTTAATGTTTTATTTTATTCATTTTCTTTGTCGATATAATACGATTTTACGTGATTTTAGAAAACGATAATATTTTTATTTTTATACGAAATATAAATTTGAAAAAAATGTATCGATATTAATATTAGATTAACTATTTAAAATTCTCGTTTTCTATATAATTTTTTTAATTCAAAATTTTATTATAATTTAATAACAAAGTAATTTATTTATATTTAATAATATAATTTTTTATAAGAATAATTATCCTAATTATATTTCTATTTTTTATATTTAAAATAAGATGTTTATCTTATATTTGATTATTTTTATCTACAGTTAGTTATACGAATTAAAAAATAAATCTTTAATAGGTTGTATCTACGTACAATTTACTTGTAATATGTATCAATAAATAGTATTTCATGTATACAAAATTATTTTTAAGAGTTTTTGTCAAAAAAAATTATAATATAATATAAATATAAGTAGTTTCATAATTTACCAATACTTTTTTATCTTTCTGATTTTTATTCCACCTATTTTCAGGGGTGTACAAGACCCGAATAGTTTGAAATCCAAACCTGAACCGAAAGTAAAAGCCGAATATCCCGATCAAATAAGGTGTTTGTACAAAACCAAATTTAAGGGTCGTTTACTAACACTTACTTGGTAAGTGCTTATTGGATAAATTTTCTCATCGGATGAACATGAGAAAGACCAAGAATCTTACCGGGTAAGAGCGACGAGAAGGATGAAAAGTCTTACCCGGTAAGTGAGAATGACGACTCTTATCCAGATAAGCATTTACCCTGTAAATTGTTACATTCTATATATTTTGATGTATTAAAATCTTACGCATCAAAATAAATTATAGTGTTGACTCTTATCAATAAACACTTACCGGATAAGCATTTAGGTAAACGACCATTATTAATTTAGATGTTGATTAATTATGTATGGGCAAGTGCATGTAATAATTAAATATAGAGGGACCCATAAAGAATTTAAAGATTTCTTTCTTTGATGGAGATTTGGTTCATTTATTTCGTTAAATCATCAAAATATCAACAAACTTTTATAAACGATGTAATTCTAACAAACTTTTATAAATCAATCTTAATCGTTCATCTAGTCTGATAAATATTTAATTTTATTTTGTTTGCTAATCTAAAGTCATGATCATAATAAATGAACTTTATCATCTTTCATATATATATATATATATATATATATCAATCGTAATTAATGAATCATGATAATTGTCCATAAGTATCTCAATTGTTTTCTTAATACAATGGTTTGTATAGTTTGTTAAAATTACATGGTTTGTATTTGAAACCCCCCCCCCCCCCCCACACACACACACATATAATAGATACTCAAAATTAAGAATTAAACATTCATAAAAACCGGATGAAAATATATTAAAATGGATATCAAATTAAATATAATCAATTGATCGTTGTTTGCTCCAATTTTTGTTATATTTTGTCTGTTTTCAGTTAAAAAAAATAGAAAGAGATATTTTCTATTTTCTTTAAATGGGGTTAAAATCACTTTTTAAAACGCATCTGTTGAATCATATCAATCTAACAGTTTCAATTAGTTCTTTGGTTCTTTTTTGATTTTAAAAGTTCTCTCTGGTCTTTTCCTATAGTATATACATATATAGACACACACACACACATATAGGGGGAGAGAGAGAGAGAGAAGTGGGATCAGATGAGATAAAACAGTTTTTATAAGACCTGTAATTATGAGCCTTCGGATAGTTCTTTTATCTCGTCAAACCTCAACAACAGAACACTAAACGTCACAAGACCATACATAAATACATTCTATGTGAAAAACAAACCCTTACATGAAAAAAAAATTAATTTCAACGTTCACATGAAAACAAACGATTCAAATAAAAATACATCAAACCTTCAGGAAAATCACACACCAAACATTCATGGTGTGTCACGTGGGAACTCAACCCCTCTCTCTTACGTGTGTGTGTATATATATATATATATATGGTCAAGTTTAAGAGAAAACCATAAAAAAACAAAAAAACTGTGGAACACTCTAGTAACCGTACATTTGAACGATATGTGCATGTGCATACAAGTAACTTGTAAGCAATTTTTCTGATCACGTACATAATGCACATATATAGATACCGTCTAGATGAATAATTATTAGAGTGTCTCTTAGTTATATATATATATATATATATATATATAATTTAAAAAATGAAGATTTATTTACCAAATTAAAGGGTGTAATTGTAAATCCTAGAAGGGAGGGGTAGAGTAGAGTATAGATAAGGGAGGGGTGGTGAAGAGCACTGTAGAGAAATACACCACTTTTGCTGACTTCAACTTCTTCACCTCCTACCTTCCTTCTCATCTTCCTCCCTTATCTTCTTCTTCTTCTTCTTCTGCATCATCTTCATCTTCATCTAGAGAGAGAGAGAGAGAGAGAGAGAAACAAATTAAAGATTTCTAGAGAGAGAAAATTAAATGGGAAACTGTCAAGCAGTAGATGCAGCTGCACTTGTAATACAACATCCAAATGGAAAAATAGACAGAATGTATTGGTCTGTAAGTGCAAGTGAGATCATGAAGATGAATCCAGGCCACCATGTTTCTATCATCATCCCATTGCCTCCTGAAGATGGTAAAACCATTCGATTTACTCGTGTTAAGCTTCTTCGACCCACCGAAACCCTCGTTCTTGGTCGAGCTTATCGTCTTGTTACTACTCATGGTATATATTATTACTTTACTACTTCTTCCATTCACATCAATCTTAATTATAGTTAGAGGCTGTTTCGCTAGTTTTTAACTAACTCTAAGTTGTCTTTGTTATGTCGACTAATCCCTTGTTATACATTGAGAATGTTTGGTTCAGAAGGGTTTTTTCATAAACGAAAGCAACGTGCTTTTTTAATTGGGAGGAACAAGTTTGGAAGAATTTTTTTTTGGTTTTTCTGCATAAAGCTCTCCTCTAAAACCTTACTGAATAACTCATTTTGTATATCATCAAGTGACTACCAAACAGTCATAATAGAATAAGCTACTTAAACTGCTAACTAACAAACAGGACCTTAATGTACAGAGGTTATGAAGGTTTTGAGAGCAAAAAGGCATGCAAAGATGAACAAGAAGAATTTGCCGGAATCAATGGCGGATAACCACCCTACTTCAGTCGTCGACGACACCAACGACCACCACCAGGTATAATTATATTAAATTCCCACATTAATTAATTAATTTTCGTATGAAAGAATTAAAGATTTAAAAGGGTTTTTGAATTCTAATTAATATCGATCATTTGCAGGTTGAAGGACATGAAAGAATGTTCAGACAAAGGTCTGGATCTTCGTCGATATTTGCAGCTTCGAGATCAAAATCATGGCGGCCATCTTTGCAAAGTATCTCAGAGGCTGCTAATAATGCTAGTAGCTCATGATCATGGTACTTCAGTACATTTTTTTTTACAGTGGGATTATCGATCATCAAGATTCAAGAAACTAAAAAAGCAGTAATGGCAGTTACACTTTGATTCATGACATGTATATTAATCTTGTAAAAGACATGTTAATATTGAGTTCAAAGTTGCCTTCTTTTTTTCGAGATTTTTTCGTTGTAAATAAACCGTTATTCTTATAAAATCGTAAGAATAACATTACATTTTGTGAGCGTCTTCTTTAGCATGTTAAATGCGTGATTTTGAAAAACTATAGCCCAACTCGGGGGTTTTCTAATTTATATTAGAAGAAAAGGGGAATCTATGTCGCTATCGTCTCTGTAATTTGTATATTATATTTGTCATCTTATTTTACAGTGTAATCAAAAGTTTTATGTATAACAGGACCATCAAAAAGATTGGAACGTCTCTGTCTGTAAGAATGAGTGATTTCGATCAAAACATGTTTCTCGCGTTTATATTTTATGTAATTTGTTCAAAACCGCTCGTTTCTTGCAAACTACATTGTAATTCTAGCAATGTTTCCCAAAATGTGGTCTCAAAGGGTAACGACAAGCGAGGTGAATAAAGACAAGGGATAATAAAATCAACTCGGGTTCGAATCCTACCATCTACACATGCGATTCTGGCCAACCGGAGATTTACCTCAAGGTTGTGGGCTGAACCTACGATCACAACTTTCCATGGAATTAGTCCGGACGAAATCTGTGATCGTCCGTTTCCGAAAAAGATCTCTCGAGGGTAGTTTAGTCTTTTTAAATAAGAAGTACAATTGGTAATGCACTTGATTATGATACAGAAAGAAGGTGAGAATTATTGGCATTGATGAATGCCATCATATCAAGAAGAAAGGTACAAGTTTATATACACTTAGTACTAGGAAAGTATATATATATATATATATATATATATATATATATATATACATGGACAGCATCATACAAGCTGTTTAAAAGACACTGATTGATCATTATTCTGATTGTGAGGGGTAGATAGGTCATTTCACACGTAGTCAATTATTGATATATACAAGAAACGAGTGTTTCAACAACATTCAATGTAACCCACCAAACTAGAATCAAAAACGACATTTTGAGTCCTTATGAACGCGTCTTTGATTTAATACCAAAAGTACTCGTGTCACCTAAACAACAACGACCATTAAACTAATTTATAATCTATACTATATTATAAAATATCTCATATAAACTTTTAAAAATCATTTTTAATACATTATCTATTGTTTATTGATGTATATTAATTAAAATTCAAGGTTACGAGTAATAGTGCGTAAGTACAACTTGTTAAAGTTCTATGTTTTAACTCGTGTAACTAGCTGCAGGTAAACATAATCAAATACATGATAAATATCTTATTATAAATGTAAAAAAATTTAAAATATAATTAAGATAATTATTAACTTCTAACAGATTTGAAAAAAAATATATTATTAAAACGAAAGTAAATTACTTTCTTATTAAATGTAAATTAAGTTATAATAAAAAAATGAATTAAACAAATTACACAAAAAAAGAACTTTTGGATAGTTAACTTGATAATCGAGATATCTTTTATTTTTCAAAATTTTATGAGATCTTCAAATTTATATTAATTGAAACATGAGAATATTATCGCTTTCTCAAAATCACATAAAACCGTAGGATAGCATCGACATAAGCAAATAATAAACAAAACATTAAAACCAAGATGTATCACGTTGCATTACGCAACTACTCTTATAGTGTGTGTGTGCGTGTCTGTGTGTATCATCTGAACGGTGTGCACATTTGCATACTAGTAATTTTAAGTTGTTTGTCTAGTATGCACATGTGCATAAAAACTAAGAAACAACTTCAATTACCGGTATGCACATGTACACACCGTCTAGATGAATAGTAACCAGAGTGTTCCTCAGTTTTTCATTTTTTTTGAGATTTCCCCCGAACCTCCCTATATATTTACACACACACACAATATATATATATATATATATAGAGAGAGAGAGAGAGAGAGAGAGAGAAGGGGGGGAGAGATTCAGGGGAAAATCCAATAAAATGAAAAACTGATTAACACTCTGGTAATCATTCATCTGAACGGTATGTACATGTGCATACAAGTAATTAAAATTGTTTATTCGTTTTTATGCAAGTGTGCATGTTATGCACATGTGCATACCAGACAAATTACTTAAAAATTACTTGTATGCACATGTGCATACTGTCCAAATGAATCGTTACAAAGGTGCTCCTCAATTTTTAACTTTTTTGCAATTTTCTCCTGAACCTGACCCTTTGTGTGTGTGTGCACACGCACGTGTCGGTTGGGTTTAAGTGAGAATAAAAGTTATGATGAGAATATGAGAACAAAACATTTATATACCTTCATCTACATTCAACTACCTTTATTTACCTATTTTTATCATTATGACCGCAACTTTAACAAATTCATGTATGTGAAAGTAATTAAACGTATGTAAAAGCTCATGAAAATGACTTAAAAGCTAAGATAAATTTGAAGAAAAACGTAAATGGATGTAATTGAAGGTAGATGGATATAGACATGTAGTTGAAGAAAATCAAGTTAGATTAAAAAGTCAACTCATCCAAAGACTCAAAAACGTTCTCACCTTCTCATCATAATTGTTATTCTCAAATGATCCCTCATCTATCTATTTGTCTATATATATATATATATATATATA
>NC_037540.1:2071411-2108827 GCF_001531365.2 Cynara cardunculus var. scolymus
TATATATATATATATATATATATATATATATATATATATATCTATCAGGTTGGATTCCTCTGAGAAAAAAATTGCAGTGAGAATATAATAAGGGATCTCCACCAAATGATCAATCTTAATTGAAGATCAATATTAAGAAAATATGTTACATGACCAATTCCCCTATTAAGCGCAATTCATAGGGTGGGGTGATATTCAAAGTGATCAATGGTCCAAATCCATTCTTAGGTTTCTCACTTTAGTTCTTATTTCTGTCTCTCTCTCTCTCTATACACACACACTATATATATATATATACACAGAAATCCCATATAGTTTTAGAAAAAGGTTTCAATAAGTTTATATCCTTAGACTTAGAAAAACATTATGTAATTTCTAGCAAGTTATCTTAGACTAGAACCAACATGGTTAAACAGGTGATGAAAATTTTCTCCTTGTTTAACATTTACAAAATAACACAAAAAAATAAACAAATCTATTACCATTGTAACCAAAAACACTTTTATCCTTTAGACTTTTAGTCCATGGACCAAACAAATATATTTTCTCTTTCTCCTGTAGACTAGTCCTCGTACTCGGTCTCCTCGTCGTCGTCGTTATCATCACCGCCATACCTCCACCCATCCTCACCATTATCACCGCCACGATCTTCTTCAGTCTCCTCACTGTCTTCTTCCTCCTGCACTTCTTTAACCACCGGCCATGGCTGCTTCTTAGCGGCAGCAGCAGGTGGTGGTGGCTTGCGCTTCACAGCTTTCGCTGGCGGAAGCTTTATGGTGGGTTTGGGCCGGTTCTGTTTATGGGATTTGGCATTTCCACGTTTCACAGCATATCCTTCGTGGTCACTGCCGGCATCCATGTCAGTATCGTTGTTTTTGTTACGGGCGTTTTTGGGATTATCGTCAGGGAAATGACCAGGGTGTTCTCGTCTTAAATGGAGGTTGAGCTTGTATTCATGTATGTAAGCCTTTTCGCATCCTTCGTATGGACAGGCGTAAGGGCGGTCAGATGATGCAGTGGCGTAAGTGGCGGTTGCAGCCGCCTTTGGTGGCTTGGGAGGTGGTTTTTCGACAGGTTGGACCTGGACGTACTTGGGCGCAACTTCAATCAAGTTGTTATTGCTGTTCTGCTGGAATTTTGAAAGACAAAAATATCCTTTTAATTAGTCTCGTACATACAAGATGAATGATCACACAAAATAATGTTAACACCAATATTAATCGCATACTGATATGAACTTCATGATTCTCGCAAGGGTGCATTTAATACGCAGATACGGCAGGACAGGATTGGACTAGCGAGAGCAAGTAGGGCTGTAAACAAACCAAGCGAACACGAACGGAGGCTTGTTTGTGTTCGTTCTTTTAACTTAACCAAACAAACGAACAAACACAAACAGTAAACAACAGAATATTTTGTGTTCATGTTTGATCGTTAAGAAAATCTGTTTGTTCGTGTTCGTCTATGTTTGTTTGCAAAGATGCTAAACGAACCATAAACGAACGAACATAAACAACGAACACAAATATACCACCATTACTCATCATTTCATTCCTAAAAAACATAACAAAATGAAAAACCGGGGTATATTGGAGTGATAGAAAAGGAATTCTAAAAATTCAATTTAATTAACGATTTCACATATTAATGTCATAATATATAAATATATTTATATAAACAAACATAAACAACATTAACAAACACAAATGAATGAATGTTCACGAACGTAAATGAATGAGCAGGATCATTGTTCATATTCGTTTATTTATTAAATAAATGAACTTCCCGCTCAATGGTTCATGAAGAGTTTGTTGAACATTCATTTTGTTTACAGTCCTTAGAGTGAGGTAGGCAGGTGAAAGAATTATGAAAGGTTTTAGGATTTCAATTTGACATTTTGACATGGGTAGTTTAATAATTACCAACTTTTTGTTCCACCTATTTTGGTGGAGAGGAAAAAAATGCATTTTTATCGCACTCATTATTTGTCTTGTCACAGTCTAATGTCGTGCCAAATCAATGGTAACTATGAATACGAAGCTAAAGGATGATCGAACCTTTTCATGATGAGACATAATGTGATTCTTTAGCTTGTATTCATGAGCATATCTCTTGCCACATTCTTGGTATGGGCAAATATGATAGTTCTCTTGAGAATGTGTCTTCATGTGTGACCTCAAGTTGAAATCCAACGAGAACGCCTGCAAGAATATGGAGAGGTGACGTAAATAGATCATCCGAGTTGGTATTTATAAGACAGTAAATTTGTTTTACCGCCACCCAAAACCAATTTCTACAAATAACAGGTGGGCAAGAAAAACTAGAAGTTGCATAAGTTGGTTTGAACCAACAAACAACAATCCCAGTTCTAGGTTTCTCTAGTTTAGAATATTGGTTCCCAGCAAGGTCCAGTACAGAACCAGTTAAGATTGGGCTGAACTAAGGGCTTGTTTGTTAGCAGCTTGATGAGCTTAATGGGATTCGTAGTTTATTTAGTCAGTTATATTGATTGTTTGGTAGTGGCTTATTCAGTAAGCTTCCAGGGGGAGCTTTATGCAGAATGCCAAGTTTTCCTAAACCTGCCCCTCCCATTTAAAAAATACACTCCTTCCATTTATGAAAAGACCCTCTTGGACAAAACCCTTCTCAATCCATATAGACAGATTAATCCACACATACAAATTTAAACCATACATGAATTAATGAAAAACCAACCAAACAGCCCCTAACTTATTCCATTTCTCAGTTATGGATTGGTCTGGTTTGGATTGATGCAGAGACTATGGAAGACATTGATAGGGAGCAATAGAGTAATCACCTTACCGCAACCTTCATGCGGACAAATAAAATCTCTCTCGCCTGTATGGATAAGAAAATGTCTCTTTAACTTCGAGCTATCCAAAAATTTCTGCAGAATAACCCAAAGTTTCGATGGCTGATGGATTAACCAAAAAAAAACATATACTTGATGCCACATAAAATGTCGATATGTCATCATCAAGATTAGGATGACAAAGAAAGATACAGAAATGATTACCTTTCCACAATTCTCATAATGGCATATATACTGTCTCTCTCCATGAATATGAGAATGCTTCCTTAGAGCCCCGGCATCGATAAATGTTTTCCCACAGCCTTCGTAGCTGCAGAGGAAAAGAACTTCAGTAGTTGGTTCGGGTTCAGGTTCAAGTACAGCCTCTGGATTTTTTGACTTCTCTTTCATGGCCTTCATTTGAGCCTCTAGTTGCACATACACAAGAATAAGCACAATAGCTGAGTATAAGGGACTCAAAAAAATCTCTCTTCGTCCTATGAACTAAGCACTACACTATGACGGCTAACTATATCAAATCCTTTAGCGACCAATCGGTTAACAGCCGACCGCTCTACCACTGAGCTACTGACTTACAAATAGTGCTATAACACGCCCACTTAATCAAACTACTTGTGAGAGTCGGAATTTGAAGAGCTGGAAGAACTTAGTTAATCTTGTTGAAAGTTGAAAAAACAATTTTGTGCAACTGGTAATTCCCTCAGAAAATATATCTGAAAGTATTGCTTGTTTGATTGATAACTACTAACCTGTGACCCATTTCATAACGAAGCATTTTCCACCTGTTGCTACAACATCCTGGGGTACCCTGGGCGAATAATAACCAGGTTAATCTGAAGGTCGGCAACAACTGAAAGAAGATATACACCCAGCACATGAAGAACTGAAGGAGAAATTTATTGGATTGCTTGCATGACATTTAAACGGGAATCCACAGAATAATAAGAAGATAGAAAAATCCAAACCATCAAAGGATGACATATTTGTTTGGATTGATAATCACACAAACAATAATAGTTGCAAGAAATGGAAAATCAAACACACGGAATTCACATGGTTCGGTAATTCGCCTATATTCGTAAGTTGTTGCTATTATTCTTATCACATAGTATATAAATTTGGTAGTATATAAAAAAAATAGCCAGATTCCATTGTTTATAACAGAAATTCACACACAAGAAGATGGGACAAACAAACAGTTTCCCTAACCATATGAAATAACCCCTTTTTGACAAATTTGGATCCGCAAAGCAGTGGTCCAGTATACAGTCTTGAATAGGCTTCTTGTCCAACATCTCTGCAAGGATTTCTGTTTTCTTTCCTTTTGACAGTCCTCTTTCATGGACAAGGACCTCACCAGTGGATCAAGATACGTTTTTAATCTCTTATGGAGGAGAAATGCAGTCATTTGCATATAATTGAAATCCTCACTTGGTTTGTGAAAAGTTTAAGGTAAAGAAAACAAAAGAAAAGGTGCACCAAGCCTCAGTTCTCAGGCAACATTAAGCAACTCAATCATAGAAGTTAAAACCAAACTGCTGACACTTTAAGCTGCTTTTGTTGCCTTCAATATTTCTCGTCAATAACTCAATATAATCATAATGGCAGGATATCAGATGCTATGTAATATATCAGAGGAGGTTGTTCTTCATCATTTTGAAAGATGACCTTCACCCTAACCGTTGTCAACCAGCCGAAGCAACCATTCAATCTCCATGCAAACAGTAAGGTTACTCCTTTGTAATTAGAAGGTCATAGGTTCAAGTCACAAGACCTCTTTTCAGAAGACCAATGGAATGGTTGTATAAAAAGACTTCCCTCTCCAACCCTTTCAAAGCTGAGAACCTCAATGCACTTGCAAACCCTTTAATCATGTTAAAGGATGGTTCACTGAGAGATGCATAATTGTTTCTACAGTTTTCTGCATTCGTCCTCTATGCACATAAGTGACATAAAAGAAAATGCAGAGCATTTTAAGTGAAATTTCAATTTGATTTTCCTTTGTCTTCTTCGCACCTGTTATTATGTCTTCCAATTTTCCTTTGACCTTGTCTTTAGCATGTTTTACATCTTTTGACACCCCTTTTCATATCAAACCAACAGTGCTGTATGGAGAACAACAATCAAACAGATGATATGAACCTACCAATCCTTAACATCCAGAGAAGACGGTATCTTATTACTTTGTTCAATTGTAAAAGCCCGGATACAAGAACGAACATCAAAATTATTGATTCAAATAGTTGCATAAAAACATAATTGGAGAAAACAAATGTTTCTACACAGTGCAAATACAAAATAAAAAACTAATCTAGTGCGTATTTCATATCTAATTTACTAATACTACCCGGATTCTCCCTTTCGATTTCCACCAAACCTTATCAATTGAGAATCATAAAATAACAAACAATCACATACTCCATACACAAACACACACACTCACAGATATAAACGTATGTATATCGATATATAAACACAATTAAGATGGTTCGTTGGTTTACCATTCTTTGAACCACTTAACAGCAGGAGTTTTGGACTTGATCAACGGACGGCGTTCGAAGAGATTGTGGAACGACTGATGCTCCATAGCTGTGATCGGATTAATGAGTGATTCTACTAATGGAATTCAGTGACTTGACTGTCGGTGGATTAGGGTTTTGATTTATATAGATGGAGGTTGAATTTGGGGATGCGTCGGCGACAAAATAGACGAAAACCGGAAAGTCTGTAGACCGGCAAGAAGGCATGGCGTAGAATTTGTGATTTAGGTTGTTCGGGTCAAGATCCAAGTTTGGTTGATAACCGGTTTATGGTTATTTACATATAGACCCCTTCTTCTTTGGTTATATTGCAAACTATTGCCCTAAGTAAGTTCCCGATTTGGTCCACAAACTATATCATTTTTGATAAATTTGGCCCTTAATTTTCATTTTTGATAAATTTGGCTCTTAATTTTCATTCAATACAAATTTGCGACTGAAGTGGGCAGAATTATCGAGTTTAGTTTTTTCAACTAACGTCATTTTTGATCTCTGCCTCTAACGAACGTTCATATAATCGTTAACTGGAGTTCATTTTTTTTACATATTTTAATCTTATTTTTTATTAACAATTTATAACTTTTTATATAGTCCACTAAAATCATGTCACATTCCTACTCATCACTTATAAATAATCTCCGACTTCTTTAACCATTCACCACCTCGTGAAACCTTTTCCACCAGTGACCCTCCGGCCTTTCTCCACCTACACTTCCTGTTACAGTCACCAAATTCGAATTCAAAATTTAAATCCAAAATACAATAGCTAAAATGTCTCTCATTTAACTGGACTCGACATACTACCTTAACGGGTGTTAGTTAGAAAAACCAACAATTTGATTTTACATACGTCGAAAACAAATCTATAATAAATAAGATTAGAAACTAAATTTGTTAAAAATGAATAAATTTAGGGACTAAATCCGAACTTTGCTCTTTTGAAATTATGCATTGTATCGTCCTATTGGGAATTAGTTTACATTTTTAAATGAGTAAAGTTCAATTTTGATCCCTAATATTTGTAATTTTTAATGAACATCGTTTCTAAAGTTTAAAATTTTGGATTTGGTCCCTCAATTTGTTAACTCCCAATGATTTTGGCCCCCTATATGACGTTCACTAATTTTTTCCGTTAATTCAGCTAAATAAAGGGGTGCTTAGTCATTTTTACTACTTTCTTAATTTTTATATCAAAATTAAAAAAACATATCATAATTATTTAAATGTAAATTGTAGAAAAAAAAAGATAATCACTACCTTTCATTTTTTTTTTTTTTTTTTTTTGTTTTACATTTTAAAATTAAAAATATAATATGATTTTTAATTTCAATATTAACGAAAACAGTGAATGAATAAAATATCTCTTTTGATTAGACTTAACGAAGAAAGTTAACGACCGTTAAACAAATAAACCAAAACCATTAAAAATTGACAAATATGATGGATTAAACCCGAGTTTTTAAAATTTAAGAACGGTGTCTATAAAAAAACTAAAATTTTAAGGGACCAAAATTGAACTTTACTCCTTTTAAAGAACATAACATTATCCATGAAAAAATTGATTTCGAATAAGGACCTGCAAACTGAAGTTCGGTGAATCCTTCACAGCTTCATCTTCTCAAATTCACTCTTACGAATTACAGACTTCTCAATCATCAATAGCCACCATGAACAATGGAGTTCTTCAAAAACCCAAAACCCTTTTTCCAATCCCCTTTGCCCCCACCGCCCCCCTTCACCACCCCAACAAAATCCACCTTTCTTTTTTCTCAATCCAACCTCCCAAACTCCATTTACTCTCATTTCATATCAAATTACCATCTGCTTACCCTGTTTTTGCCTCGAGAACGCCAGTTAAAGGCGAAATCAGCATGCCTGGAACGGAGAATTTCGATTTCGAAGATGAATTTGAGGGGGAATTCGAAGAAGAAGATGAAGACGAAGACGAAGAGGAGGACGAAGGGATTGTTGTTCCATTGAGGAACATGAGAGAGTGGACTCAGAACAAACCACGAGGGTTTGGTGAAGGGAAAGTTTATGATACGAGCATCGAGGATAAATTAATGGAGGAATTGGAGCAGAGTAGGGTTGCTCAGCTTGCCAATGTTACTAACCTCAAGAACAATCCCGAAGATGGAAACCCTAAAGGAAAGCTTCCAAAACAGAAAGGTTTAGTTTATTCAACTTATTCATAATTGTTTGTGAATCTTCTCTTTTCTTGAATTCCGTATTTGCAAACGTTAAGAACATAGTCAAAATGTTTTGTTTTTAATTTCAAAATTGATGTGATATCTGAAAATTTTAGAGGAATATGTAATGACTGCATTGAGAAGGGCCTGTTTGTTAGCAGCAGCTTAATGTGGTTAATGGGACTAACAGCTATGCATCACTGTTTGGCATTGGTTTATGATATAGAAAGTTATATGGAGGAGCTTTATGCCAAGTTTTTTCTAAACATGTCCCTTCCAATTTAAAGAACACACTCGTTCCATATATAAAAAAACCCTCTCAATCTATACAGACAGATCAACACTGACAACTTTATTCGTGTGGACCTTGATAGAAAACCAACCAAACATAAACCGTACTATGCTATGGTGAATAATAAATTGTAATATTCTGGCCAACCATACCAGATATTGTCAGTTTTATCCACACTTGGACTGACAGTTTTAAAACACGGATGATAGAGGAGGTATTCAGCCCTTTACAAGGCAATATTTGTTCCCCAAGCCAACCGAACATGGGAGGTTGCGAAGTAGTGTCATTTTTGGGCCTTTTATATTAAACCAATTGGGGTTTGCTATGCACATGTAGAAGCTTTAGTATATTACTGCTTCTATTATGTGAAAATACGAGGAACCCAGTTAGATTACCCTCCAGGATCGTCTTTGAGGAGAGAAGGGAGGTTCCAACATATACTTAAAAGAAATGGTTCTAGTTTAGCCATGTGAGACTCCAACACGCCCACTCCGATGAAGGCTAGACAGGAACATATTGTTGGTGTTTAGAGGGGGCTAGACGGGCACAGATTGTACTAGGGTGTACAGTACCAGAGTGGTAGACCTTGGGTTTCTATACAGATCATCAAATATCATGTAAACGGAGAAAATTAATGTTTCTAAGATTGTTTGTCTTTTACATGTCATGTTGTTGCACTATACATCCATCTTATTGCAAACAAGGAACTGAAATTTCACATTTTGGGCGATTTAGTCAATTTAGCATAATCTATACAGACAAAGTAATCCATACAGACAGACAGCTTTATCCATACAGGGATTAATAGAAAAACAACCGAACAACCCCTTAGTTTCCTTAACAATGGTACCATTACGTTCATTGCACATCCAAAATTTCACAGGTCTGTTGTCTACGAAACTATGGCATGCATAACTAAACCATACTGATCAGATTGTTAAAAGCAGAAAACCATAGTGACTGAAGTAGAGGTTTTGCCAGAAAGATTAATGTTCCATATCGTCTTATTATTATTGTTGTTGTTTTCCAGTGAATGAAGTCGCTCCAAATGGAGTTCGTGTACGATTGGTTCACCTTCCTAAGAAAAAGAACATTCACAGAGACTTGCAAGCGGCTTTTAAACCGTTTTCTGGAATTACCAACATAATTCCAGCCGTTTCTGGGAACGAAAAGACCAGGGAACCTGTTTGCAAGGGCTTTGCCTTTGTTGATTTCAAGTCTGAGAAGGAAGCAAACAGGTACCTCAAGTTACAATTACCTATGTACCATTATCGTCGTTACAAGTTGATACTGTTGTTCCGTGCCCACAGGGTTCTCTTATTTCGTCGTAATGGCAACCGTACAGAACCAACCATCCATATTTTATTCATGATGAATGTTGTGATAGATATTCATGAAGAAAATTACATAATGAAAATACACGAAACTAATGATAAAAATGAATGATATTCATGATGTATAATGTTAATGATTATTTTAATAAGGTTATTCATTGTGAATAATACATAAGTAATTGGTTTCCATGTTTTCAAAATATTTATGGTTCTCATTTGAACTTTCCCCTAACAAATAGTCGAATAAATTTTGTAGTAAAAACCAATCATTTTGAATAGAAACGGACCCAATAATTTTTGGATACTGTGGCACCATATAAAACGGTTGCACCTTCTAGAATAAAACGGTTGCACCTTTCACGAACCTAATTTTTTTTACCTTACCACGGTGGAACAATACGGTGGCACGTGCCACCTAACCACCCCTCTAGGTCCGTCTATGATTTTGATCTCAAATATCAAAACTTTTATGCAAGATCGCTCTTGATGCTGAAGCATGTCTTTTGTCAGATTTGTGAATACGTTTTCTACACAGCCCATTGCTTTTGGCAAGGTTCAGAAGCAAATCAAATGTGAGATAATGAAATCAAGCTCCCCGAATCCAGTTTTGATTAAACCGTCCGTTCATAAAACAGGAAACCCTCTTCCAATTTCGGATCCTGTTACTGAAATACCATTAGACCCATACGTGGAGGATGCTGCTTTCGATAAGTTCAGTAATGGCGATGATACAAGAGATGATGATCTTGTATCAATAACCAATGATGAGGATGATGAGAAACCGAAAAATCATGATGATGTGGTTCAAGAAAAACAGGAACCTGAAACAGGTTCAGAGCCATCAAAGAAACCGAAGAAAGTTAGAGAAAAGGGGAAGAAGGTGATGACGGCTAAACGGAAAGGAGAGAATACACCGAAACTGAACATTCCCGGATCTGCAAACAGGTCGACGTTTCGTGTTTTACATAATAAACCCGTTTTTAGTTCGGTGGTTAACAATGTGTTGATGGTGCAGGTTGAAGATGAAGGAGAAGGCTTTGCTTTCTGGTGTTTTTTCAAAATATGGTGGCAAATCTGCCATGGCTGTTGCCAAAGGAACAGAGGTGGTTGCTGATCAAGTTCAGTGAAAGAAAGAGATTTTGTTTTTTGTATTCTGTAGAAATATGAGAATCTTGGTGACTGTTCATTGTAGTGGTAAAGTTGAATAGTTTGATATTCAATGTTTTTGACTTTCCATTGATTCTTTATTTTAAGCAGTGTTTTAAAAGGCTGGTTACGAATACTGTCGTGGTGTGTCGTTGATCGAGGCTTGTCTTTGGTGCCACGTCAAGTCTGTGCCATACCATGGCCATATGCACGGTTTTTATATGGAGTTGTTTGCGTTGTTTGATATTTTTAATGTAATATTTTTTAGTTTTTGGTATATAACCTGATTTAAGTTGTTTAATATATTTATATTGTAATATCCAAAATATAGAAGTTGTTAAGATGAATATAAATTTTCTTTATAGATTTTGACTTTTGATTCTTTATTTTAAATAAATTTGTTGAAAATGCTCTTACTTGTATAAACACGTATTAGTTTGATTTTTTTTAAAGTATATAATATTTATATATGACAAATAAACTTGTATACTCTTATTATTTTGGAAAAGAAGAACTTATAAAAGTTGTGAGCATCTCCAACAAATTATTTTTATAAAACACATAAAATAGAAATTTTGTTTTATATTTTGCTTCAAAAGATTCTCTAAAATAGAGATAACATAGAAAATTCCAAGTTTATATAGTTATCGAAAACTAAAGAGAGATAAATGATTATTTCTTTCATTCATATCACTGATGTTGGGTTACCATTGTTTTATGTAAAGTTTTATTTAAAATTGTATTATGATGCTAAAATTATATAATACGTTAATAATATGATTACTATTGAAATATCTATAAATGTAATTTTTTTAAAGATTTTAGTTTTTAAATTTTAAAAAATTAGTAGACGGACTTAAGGGGTTGTTTGTTTACCTCTTAATAGTTTCATTAAGAAGCAATATCTGAATCGCTAAAAGTTGAATTTTGTTTGACAAACTTTTTTTTTTGTCTTTTAATGGTGCTAAAACGTTCTGAACGATTTTGTATCATGAGTTTCCTTTAACTATTCAACACCCTAATTTCATTTTGAATTATTACCAAACAATTATATTTCATTTTACATTACATTATAAAAGTTTCTTAATTATTATGATCAATTAATCATTTTATACTATTTAATAACTGTCAAATAAACCATTACTTATTTGTGGTTAATGGAAGTTGTGGATTCATGACGTGCTTTGTGAACGCCTTTTTAGGATCATTTATTTAAATGAGTTACCATTGAAGTTCCAAAAAGAAAAAAGTAAATGATATGTATAATTACGAAAACAAATTAAAATAAAAGAATCACAAGAATGATGTATGATTGGTTTGAGTTTGGCTCCAAAAGTCAAAAGGTAATCTGAAACTTTTTTAAATGATATTGAAGAAAAGAGTATTCTAAAAAAATTCATAGAATTAGAGGGCATGGGGACGTAAAAAGGAAAAAAAAGGATGGGTTTCTCTCGCTTTTGGCATACCCTTTTGGTATGAATAGTTTATCAGTCTGGGCATGGATGTCAGTGAAGTAAGACCAAACTCATGAGCTTATTATTCCAGGTCAGAACAAGTTGATAGGATCCTCTTTTTACGTCCCCATACCGCTTGTGGAATGTGGTGACTCCAGGCTATTTGCAAAGCAGGTGGTCGCCCTAAGATTAATCGACTCGCATAACGGGTTGGATATCCATATTTAACGGTTAATTTTTTCAAACATGATTTGTTTAACATCTACCTTATCAGCTACTTTGCTGAGCATAACCTAAATATCACCATGAGTTTAAAGGTTCGCATTATTTCTTATAATAAACTCTCTTTTTCACATGATTTTTAATGATACCACTTTATCCATGGTTAAATTAAAGTCTAGGGACTTTATTAGTCTTAAAAAATGTTAAAACCCAGGGACCAAAGTCGTAATTTACTCTTCTCTAAGAGTACGTTTGAATCTATTTGACTTCTTTTTTAGACGCATGCCCTCCTCTCCTCCCAAACACTCCCTTGAAAACCCTACCGTCGCTCGTCGCTGCTCTCCTCCCTCCTCCCTCCTCCGTCGCCTATAGCGCACCGCTGCGATCCTCTACCTCCGTCCTCCGTCGCCTATAGCGCACCGCTGCGATCCTCGACCTCCGTCCTCCGTCGCCTGTAGCGCACCGCTACGATCCTCTCCCTCCGACCTCCGTCGCCTGTAGCTCACCGCTGCTTTCCTCTCCCTCCGTCCTCCGTCGCCTCTAGAGCACCGCTGCTCTCCTCTCCTCCATCATCCGTATCTAGGGCATCGCTGCCCTCCTCCTTCCCATCAGAAGACGCAGGAAACGAACTCTCCCGTCCTACCTGCTTCCCTTCTTCTATCTGGTACGTTTACTACGTTTTACGTCTATCTGCTTACATACATATATTCTACCTTCTCATTGAAACAATTTTCAAATTAGTTATCCTGGTTTCAGAAGTATCCTAATTTATACGGTTTCCGTGTGGCGATCAACATTTCTTAATTTCAATTCTAGGGTTCGATTTTTCTTCAAAATAAGTCTAAGTGCTGAGCCATAGACCTAGAAGTGAAAGAGCCCAAAGGAAAAATGGATCCACAACCGAACACACTGCCGCCATCGCCGGTTCACAAGAGCGATGCAGATGAAGATGATGAGAACGTCAAACAGCTCCAACAATGCTCTTCTCTGTATTTACTATTACAAGTAAAAATGTGGTCCAATTCTTCATTTACTAGAGATTGCAAAACCCTAAAAGCGAAATAAGAAATTTCATGTTTACAAAATATTGCAGGATTGTCTTGTCAATTCCAATAGAAACTGGAAGGCTTGCCAGAAAGGTATGCTCCTTGTTTCTTCCTAATCTCACTCCACAAATAAACAAGGGTGTGTTTTTGTTTCATGTTTGCCATCAAAACATCAATGGTGATCATATTTGCATCCATTTCTTAATCTGTAATACCTCTTTGGAAAATAGTATGTATGTGTTTTGTAGATATGAGGTGTAGGTTTCAAAAAGTCACTTAAACGATCTTCGATAAAATTTCATGTAATACTTGTTGATTGTTTTCGAGTTCTAACAATATTCTAACTTGTTTACATTATGCATTGACAGAGGTTCAAGATCTCAAAACCTGCAATGAGAGAAGACAAAGTGTCAAAAGGCACACACATGGTGGAAATTAATGAACATTTACCTATTCGGATTTTTGTGTCGCATTTTCTTATTGTTGTTATAGAGAACAGTTGACTTGACTTTTTCATCCAATTTGGAGATAGGTATGTTTTATATAACCTTCCCGACTTGTTTAGGATCAAATTAACCAATTCATGAGATGGATGGAGGATCAACAAATCCATATATACGAAGTTGTGTGGCAATAACGTATATGCACGCAGTTCTTTGATAGCATTAACATATCTTACATGAATGCGTAGTTTTTTTCCATATATTCTTAATGATTTTCTATAGAATGATTAGGAGTCCCTTTTCACTTTTTAGGTATTGTTTGATTACAGTTCAAGGATGCCATTTAGAGTCTGCCTCTGATTTGGTTAAATATAAATGTTCTTTGGTTAAATTTAATTACGTCTAATTCATTCCAAACCTTTTTGAATAGCTCATATATAGGCGATAAGCCGATAACCATACCATTCAGAGATGTCTTATTTCCATGATTACCCTTGAACCAAGGTGCACATCTGTGTGTTCTTTTTTTCTTACCTCACATATTTACTATGTTCCTACTGTCAACCCAACGTTCGATCTTGTCTTGTTTTGTGTGGATTTTACAATCTGGTGTTAGATTTGCTTTGGTTCTTGGTTCAGTTTTATAAGTTAGTGTTGATTTTGCAGTTGAATTTTCAATTTTGCTTTGTTGCTTGTCGTGCATCAGGCCAAAGGATAGATGTAAAATTATGCAATAGTCACCTAGGTGTTTGTGGAAATGCGAAGGAGAAAATTAGTGCAACAATAGAAGAAAATTGTCCCTTGCTATCAAGGGACACCTAATTTTTTCTGTGTCTTGTTTTTGTAATTGGTGCACATTTCTTTATTAAAAAGAAATATGCAAGGTACATCTGATATTGTAACCAGTATTGTGTTTTCCAAATGTGTAATCTTTTCCTCTCTGTTGATTTTATACCATTTGAGGAGGGATGTACCTTGTGGTAAATGTGATGCTTCATATTACAATGGTAAAACAATGTGCAATGTGGTTGCAGACCTTTACAATTGAGGTCGTGAAATCATTACCCTATGTGCTAGTGATGCTATAAATGCATTATCCTTGATGACTGGAAAGTTTTTCTAATGTGATCCTTGATGTTAATTAGCTAATGCATTTGATGTGTCTTTATTTCATTGTGATCTGCCTAAACTACTTGATACTTGAGGTTCTCATTTTGCAAAATAAGTGGTTTAATGGGAGTCTGCCAATGAAAGGTGAAGTACTTGATCTTCTCTATGAGTCTTGTCTAAAAATTGGTATATCTGACAATCTTTCACTCTTGGTACCGTTACTTATTTTGAATGTAGTGTTTACGTTTTTTTTCCTCGGGGGATCTTAGGTTTAAGTAATAGCCTATTTATTGGGTTTATTCTTTCATTGATAGAAAGTATCATATTTGGCTCAGAATGATCTCGTTTTCAAAAAACTTATCCTTTTAAAGCAAGTTATCCATGGTATCTTGCATTATTGTTAAAAGTATATGGAAGAACAGAAGGTTGAAACGTTTTGAATTTGCAAGTTTGGTTTTATTGCAGTTGCATAAATCTGGAACGCATCTTGATCAAATGGTTGATTAAGAATTATGCATCGAATAACATGCAGGTAACTTACCTTTAGCATGTAAATCAGATCTCTGGAATTTTATTTATTGATAGGTTTTACATGTACATAAAACATTATGAAGCCATGGTTTTAGTATCATGAAACTTGTTCTAGCTTTTGGATTGCATTAGTGTGATTTAGAGATGAAAGCTTATCCTGTTACTAATTAGCGTGTCTAGCAAGTCGTAAAGTCCTGCACGAACAATATGCTATGTTGGTCTTCTTTGCTATCATCTCTTTATCCTTCACCAACTGTTAAGGGTTGTACCAATTTGGTACTGTAGGTGCACAATTGTAAGGAGTCGTTGCCGGCTAGAGGGATTGAGAAATTAATAGAGTACAAAACTTGTTTTCAGACTTTACAGTGTTCTGATTGTTTAGAGGGCGATCGTGGGTAGATGGGCAGGACCACTAAAAAGAAGTCTCGTCTGGTCAATGTGGTTCGAAACAAGTGCAAATTCAAAATATTTTAGCTTATTGCTTCCTCCATATGTTCTTAATAGTAATGTTGCAAAGATGTTATGGATAGCGTTGAAGGGATAAATATGAAAATGAGATTATTTTGAGCAAAATATAATACTTTTCAGATATGATATTGGCTTTATTGATGAATGGATAGACTCGATAGTAGTTTATAGCACAAATCTAAGACCTCTAAATTAGGAAAATATGCTAAATCTACGTTCAAATTAAGTAATGGTAGCAAGTGTTCAAGACTGTTATATATAGCAAATAGCAATTATTGTGCAGTATTCAAGAAGGAGATCAAGTATTTCACCTGATATCTCATTGATCTAGAAGACGATAATGAGGTTRCTACTAATTGAAAGAAACTATGCCTTTTATTGGTGTGGTCTTATTTAGCTCACTTGGATCGCCATAAGTGTTCTCCGACTCAGTGATCACTTTCTTTCGGTTGGTTTAGATATGGTTGTCCTTGTGCTAGTATCAACTTGTATTTGTTGTGTTGCAGGAGATAATGGTTTAGACTTTTGACAATGGTTTAAGACTTTTGTTGGTGAGTGCTGACCAGGAGATGATGGTTTAGACTTTTGATCTTCATTTTCAGTGTTTTTGAATTTTAGATTGTGCTGATGACAATTTTCTGCCAATTTTTTTGGGAAATTTTGATCATTGAAGAGTAGGATGATGATATGGATTGGTTTTTGTAGTTGGTATTAAAGTTCTTCTGCATTGAGGTTTCACTTTCTCTAACCTCAATAAAGTTTGTTATACATCACAGTTTGAGATGTTAATGTACCTATCCGATACTTTTTCTTATGTATTTTTCTTGTGTTTTGCTCATCATATGTTAATTTGCTCACACTCTTGTACAATGGTCATGGTCTTCTCGAATACAACTGTTCCATCTTTTGAGGTAGAAGTTAGACGTGTGCATCTCAACGCTCCATATCCTACTTTTGAGTGAGATTTGCTTTGTTTGGTTAGGGGCTGTTTGGGAGTTGCTGAATGGTTTGGTACAGAATGATTAAGAGGCTTTCATGATATAGTGCAAAAGAAAATATAATTGTTTGATAATTGTTTACAATGAAATTAAGACGCTGAATGGTTAAGGGAGAACCATGATACAAAATCATCTAGAGGATTTTAGAACTATTAAGAGGCAAAAAAAAATTACCAAACAAAATTCATCACTTAAAGATTCAAAGACATTTTCTTAATAGAACTATTAAGAGGTAAACAAACAATCCCACTAATCATGTCACAGGTGATGGAATTGTGGTTTTTAAACATGCTATGAATATTGATGTTGTTAAGTAATTGTTTTGGAAATTAAATATGTTTGTGTGAGGTTTAATCATTTGAGAACTTCATATATTGTGATAGTTGCGACAATTATTATTGTAAGGTATTGTTTTACATGATTTTTATTTATTTATTTAAGATTATGATTTAATATATCAATTAACATATCTATTTTTTATGATGTGTATTTGGTTCACACTGTGAAACTTTTTAGTTGTATTTTTTGTTTAACAAACATATATAAAATGTTCACATTATGAAACAAAAATATGTAAAATACAAACATATTATGAAATAGATATATGTTAATCGATAAATTATATCCAAGTCATAGATAAAAAATGATAATGTAAAATTGTACATAATGAACCAATTTTCAAAATTTTCATAATTTTATGGGTTCTAAAATTAGACTGTTTGTTTCTGGTACGTGTATTTCTTTGACTTTATATTGATATTAAAAAGTATTTTTCTACAAAATTTGTTGTACCATTTAACTAAAAAAATATATCTAAAGACATCATTTAAATCTACAGGAAATATATATGTAACAATTGGTATATCATGTTCAAATATAGAAAAACATAAAGGAGATTTTTTAGGGTTTCCTGATATGATATCTAATAAATCAATTTTGACGTAGAGAAATAAAAGTTGTAATGAAATCGGTTTGAATACCTAAATTACAATAGTCCTCATGATTAGCATTTATACCTGAGTCGTATGACTTGAACTAGAAAATAATTGTAGAGGGACGTTTATCGAGTCATTTACTTTATCGGATGAACATAATAAGGATCGAGATCTTATCCGTCAAAAACAATGATAATGTTGGAGAATTTTACTGGTGACGATGACGACTCTCTTACTCTATATGTTGTTGCATATGATATTATTAACTACCACATTAAATTAAATTAAATTAAATCAAATTAAGAGTCCTAAACCTTTATAAGATTCTTTAACAATATCCCGATAGTATGGATGTTTTTTTTTCTTAAGGACCAAAAGTGAATATTTGGAATAGTTGGAGGACTATTTTCTTGATTCACTCTTTTTTATATTTTACGTATCTAAAACCTCCGATAAATCCTAAATCCTGTATCCTGTATCCTGTGGTCTGCAGTGGAGTCTAGACCAAGAACGTCTTCTTTGGTGAAGAACACGAGAAATTGTAAATGGGTTTGTGGGTCTGATGGTAGTAGCAGAAACTGCAACAAATCTCAGAGTAATGGAGCAATTATCTGGGGTATATCTTCTTACCGAATCCATTTCTTTTAGTTAAATAGATGCAAAGGTCTCAAGTTGGTGATAAGAAGAATCCATCGTTGCAGAAAATCTGGAGAAGATTTGGAGGACGATGAACTCTTTATTTGCAAGAACGACTGGTCCTATTGTTAGGTTTTCGTTTTGTGGAGTCACCAATTTCACATCGAGAAGAAGATTTGATCGTGTTGCGTTGGGATCTATACAAAATTACGAGTTGATTTCAACGAGGTTTCGTGCTCGGTGCTTCTGTTCTGTTGAAACCGCCGGTGTTGTTAAGTCTAAGAGGAGGAAGAAAGTCTGTAAACCGGCGGCGATAGTGGAGGAAGAGAAGAATGCTTTTTTTGTTGTACGGAAAGGGGATCTTGTTGGTGTGTACAATAACTTAATTGATTGTCAGAATCAAGTTGGATCTTCGGTATACTCTTTTATCATCTCCTCATTTTCCTTAATTTTGAGCACCTTTTCTTCTACTTTTAAGTTAGGGCCTGTTTTTGTTAGCAACTATTTGATGAGCTATAAATAACTATTTGTTAGTAGTTTAATGATATAGAAAGTGGCTTATTCGTTAAGCTTTTAGGTGACTTTTATGCGGAAAAGTATTTTTTTCCCAATCATGCCCTTTTCAGTGAAAAACCCGCTCCTTCCATCTACCAAGAAACCCTATAGGAGTTAAGTTGAGAAGCCTAAAAAATGATCTAAATCCTTAATTGCTTTTAATCTTGTCCCCGTCCCATGAATTGCGCCTCTCATGGGAATTGATTTGGTGTATCTCGGTGCATCTCATGAGTGTTGATCTTCAATTAGAATTGATCCTCCAAGGGCGGAGATCCATTCTAACCTTCTCATAACTTCCTTGCTCACCGGAATCCAACTCTATTATACACACACACACATATGTATATATATACATACTAGAATGATCCTCGTGCAATGCAGCGAGATATATTTTCCTTTTAATGTTTCGTTTTATTTTTTGTCTCTGTTGATATAATATGGTTTATGTGGCTTTGAGAAAAATAATGTTTTTACTTTTGAATAAAAATAAATTTTGAAAAAATGTATCGATATTAATATCAAATTAACTATTTAAAACTTTTCGTTGTTTTGTACAATTTCTTTAAATAGTGAAATAATTTATTTTTGGCTTAACAATCAACTTTTTATAAAGATAATGATTCTGTTAGAACTCAATGACTATCCTAATTATATTTTAGATTTTCTATACTTAAAATGGATGTTTATCCTGTATTTGATTATGTTTATCTGTAGTTAGTTACATGAATTTAAAAATGGAGTTTTAGTAAGTTGTACTTACGTAAAATTACTTGTAATCTTGAATTTTAAGTAATATGCATCAGTGCATAAAAAATGGTTTTTAAGAGTTTTTGTCAAATGCTTTATAATATAGTATAGATATGTGTGGGTGTGTACATATACATAGTCATATAAAGAAGGGTTCAAATGAGATCATCTTCGTTTTATGGAAGCACGAGAATACCCTTCTCCTATAGTCTATCGTCTGTGATGTTATAGTCCACCACATGTGATGCTAAATCAAAGATGGTGGTGACCTAAGGCCATGTCGCCCACACACCACCGGGCCTATTCTTGTTCGAACCTCCGCCTAGTCATATATGTATGTGTGTGTATATATATAGATATATATATATATATATATAGAGAGAGAGAGAGAGAGAGAGAGAGAGAGTGAGGATCATGTTAGAAATTTTCACATTTTTTAGAACATGGGAAGATAACTTTAAGATTGTAACTGTCACATCACCTTCAAAAAAATTGAAATGTTATATTATATTGTATGAATGTTGTAATCTCCACACAATATAAAAGTATCTTCACAGTTCTTACAACAAACATTCACACAATATATGAAAATCTTCACCTTTCCTTAAGCTGTCATGAAAAAGGGTTGTTCTCATTGGAACCCCACGCTACATATATAGGGACTATATATGGCGAATGATTGTGTGAGAAGGAGAGTTGAGAAGCGTAAGAAGGGATCTGGACCCTTGATTACCTTTAATCTCAAAACCACCCATGAAGCGCGCTTGGTACGGGGATTGATTCGGTGCATCTCATCTCGGTGCTTCTCATCCTAATGGTCATCTAAAGGGAGATCCCTTCTTATGCTTCTCACTTTAACTCTTCTTCTCATCGGGACCCAACCCCTATATATAGCGGCAAATCATGCGAGAACCACAAAAGAATTACAAACCCATGAGAACCGATTTAAAAATAAATTTTTACATGATTTTTTTTATCAAATGATATGATTTAAGATATTGTTTCACATATAGTTGTTTCATCATGATTTTTTTATCAAATGATATGATTTAAGATATTGTTTCACATATAGTTGTTTCATCATATGATAGTTTCATATGTATTTGTTTCACCATATGAATATTTTTTATGTCTATTTTTCGTTTCACCAAGTGAACCAAAGAAAAAAGTTTCACATGTAGTTTTTTCGCCAGGTGAACACAATCATGTGTGAAACGATATCTTATATCATAGCTTTTGATGAAAGTTTGTAACCTTTTTGTGGTTCTCATTTGATTATCTTTCTAGATATATATATGTGTGTGTGTGTGTGTGTGTGTATGTATATATATCCAAGCTAGGATATCCATGTAGAAGCTGTATCAAAGGTTCTTGGTAATTGTAGTCTTTCAGCCGATGGTCATCAGGATGTGCTTCAAGTTCCGCCTAATATGTAGCACTTTAAATGTTTCGTGCATAACGTTTAAATAGATTTTCGTGTGTGTTTTCCCGATAGGTATGTGATCCTCCTGTCAGTGTGTACAAAGGTTGCACCATGCCCAAGGAAGCTGAGGAATATTTGGTCTCTTGTGGGCTTAAAGACGCTCTTTATTCCATCAGAGCCAAAGATTGGAGAGAAGAGCTATTTGGAAGACTTGTCCCATGCCCTTTTCAGGTAAGATGCACTACAACTTTAAATGTAAACAAGATAGCTTTAACTGCTTAATTCAATATAATTATCTTCTATGTGCATCATCCACATGTTTCCATTGATGAACCCGAAATAATATTTCAGGAAGTTTTGGGGTCGCAAACTGGGGTAAGTTGGTGTTTCAGGTTAATGACACAACATTTCAATTGTTATACATACAGAGGAGAGTTCAAACCAGAACCATAAAGAACCTGAGAACCAACTATTTTATGTATTATTCATGATGAATAACTCTTAATAATCATATTCTGAGTATTATTCATCGTGAATATCATGCATTTTCATTGTAATAGCTCGCCCCACATGGATAGAAAATGGGATTTGAGGGCTATCAATAACTTTCACTATGGTTTTATGTTGGATCCGAAGTTATTGGGCCAGGCCGTTGCTTTGGGCTTTGGGCTTTGGGGTGTTACATCTATCATGATATTCATCATGAATAAAGCATGAATAGTTGGTTCTCATGTTCTCAAAATATTTACGGTTTTCATTTGAACCTGCCTATGCTTACATTCTTAATTTCTGCAGCTTTGCTATAAGTTTATTGCTTTCTGACCTAATTAATCCATCGTTAATTGACAGCGTGCTTGTATTCTTGAGTTTGATGGTGCATGTAAAGGAAATCCAGGACAATCTGGGGCAGGAGCCGTGCTACGAACTGCTGATGGAAGTTTGGTATACCCTGCAATTTTTTGGGATTTTGTTGTTTCTTTTCTTATAATCTTTAACTGTTCTACCTCTTTCTTTAGTTTTGTAGATTGCGTGAAGGTTTGGGTATAGCAACTAATAATGTTGCTGAATATCGAGCTATGATTTTGGGTTTGCGTTATGCTCTTAGCAAAGGATTCACAAGTATACATGTTTTTGGTGATTCCAAACTTGTTTGCATGCAGGTGCCTCATGCTATTTTCTTCATTTCCTCGTTTTTGTGGGTTTCGTTTTCATTTTTGTCTCACTCACTCCAGTCTGGTCCCAGTCTAATTGCCGCACCATATGTGGGACAAAAGGTCACATTCTGTGCTGTCATGTCATGTCCTGTCCTGTCCTGTATACCAAATTCACCCTTAATCAGTACATTCATATGGGATGATTTCTTCCATCTTGAGGCTATGATTCAACATTTTCTTTCACATCATCTGCCCTAATTTCCTCAAAATGCAGCATGCTGAAAACCATTTTGGTTTACCATCTTATTGCAGCAAAACATGATTGTACTAAAAAGAAAGCTTATTTGGTACAGATTCAAGGTCTATGGAGGGTGAGACATGAAAACATTATCAAGTGGTATGAAGAAGCAAAGAGACTCAAGGATCAGTTTCTCTTTTTCAAGATCAATCATGTCTTAAGGGTACCATCACTTTGAGTTCATTGCTTTAAATGCTACGTTTACTCTCCGTTTTATGGTTGTTAATATTTGAAAATTTCTTCTTCTATATGTTCCCGAAGGACTTAAACTCCGATGCTGATGCTCAGGCCAACTTAGCGGTTGTTCTTGCAGGTCAGACTTCTTTTCTCTTCATGAAACGACTCCGTTTTTGGGTTTCTCTGTTTCTTTTTTCTTATTGCGAGCAAATTTATGCTACTTTGTTCATGAAAACTGTGATTTTTTAACTAAGATGTTAAAGGGCTGTTTACTTTTTTTCTCCGTTAAGTCATGTAAGAGTTAAGTTGTCTGTCTGGATGATAAATTTGTCTATATGAGGGACCGATGGGTTTGAGAGAGGCAAAGAGAGTGTATTGGATTATTTCTGGTATTAATTTGTTTGAGATGGCTTAATGGGGACAAGTGAAGGGTCCTTGCTTCCATATATTAGCCATTTTGGCTTAATGGCTTGACCGCTTGACGATTAAGCCATAAAGAAACACTCCTGTATCCAAGTATGATGGTTTAAAAAGTCGATCAATCTTAAAGCTACTCATCTGCCCATTATGATCGTTGTATAAAAACCAATGATATTGATCTCGATCCACAAATTTCTTTTATTTGTTTTCATCGAAAGACATTTTAAATATTTGACAAATGGTCAATCATTTGCTTATACTTTTTGCCAAGTGAAACAGTTGGTCAGGTCCAGGAGGAGGAGGTCGACCAACAGTTTGGTCAACACGGGCTGAACGGAAAGTCAAAGCCAACAGTCAATGCCGTTTTCGAGCTAAACAGACTTCCGCCTTCAACCCAAGTTTCAGCAGGATGAAGTAATTACCCGTTTCTTTGCAAATCAAATGATTTGCCGCCGTTCTGATCGATAGAAAGAACGCCGACATGATATTATTTTTCTATTTTTGACAATTGATAGTTATATGATGCAAGTTTGATGATCCATTCTCAACAGCGCGTATATCTTACCATTCCAGATCTTATTTTACGTGAGATTTACTGTATTCGTTTGATTTTATTGTTAGTAATACGTACAATATGTGTTTAAACATCAATTGTATAAGGTTATTTTGTTGTAACGAAATGTTACAGTATATAATGAATGGAAGTTCGGTTCGTTTTAAGAAATAAGAATGGAAATGAAAATGTCGGAGGATGAAATGGGTATTATCCATCGGGTTGTTTTATATTTTGTGTTGTTTTGTAACGTTGATGTTTGGTTATGAAAAAAAGGTCTAAGTGAGAAAAATAATGTAAAGTAATGTAACACGGTGTAGAAAAATAATGTTTAAGTACAACTTATTAAAGCTCCATATTTGGATTCGTGTAACTAACTGCAGATAAAAATAATCAAATAAAGGATAAACATTTCATTTTAAATATTAAAAAATCTAAAATATATTTAAGATAATCATTGTGTTATAACAAAATACTTAATTATTATATTTATAAAAAATTATATTATTAAATCAAAATTAAAATAACTTCGTTATTAAACCTAAATTAAATTATAATAAAAAAATGAATTATAAAAATTACACAACAAAACGAGAACTTTTAAATAGTTAATCTGATACCAATATCGACATTTTTTTTCCAAAATTTTATGATCTCTTCAAATTTATATTTTATTCAAAAATAAAAAATATTATCGTTTTTCTGAAAACCATATAAAATCGTATTATAACATCAACAAAACAAAATATTAAAAACGAGATGTATCTCGCTACGTTACAATTTACATATTAAGTTTTAGAAAACACGGTATAGTTTCGTTTATTTATCAGTATTGCATTTTTTAACCAAATAATTTAAAACTTGTGGCCCAATATTCTGAGACCAAACAACTGGGCCTCCGTTTTGGCCCGCCCAATTCATGGTCATATAAGGCTATACCCTAAATTCATATCAGTTTTAGGGTTTATGTGCTTGTCCTTGCCGGACAATCTCCTTCCCCATTCAATTCCTCTGTTCCTGGTAATGTTTTTCACATAAAACTCTTCGATTTGTGGTATTTAACTCATGTTTTGATTTAATTATCTGAATTATTTGTTCCGATTTACAAACTTGTTCGTTTGATTATTGTTGGAATATCTGTTTGTTCGTTTGATTTATGGTGGTTATTCTGGCTAAGCGTTCTTTTTGTTCGTAGTACTGCTATGCTTATGGTAAAATCGATGTTAATTTGTTCCTGTTGCTGAAGATTCGTTTCTCATTCTTAGGTGGTGTTCTGGTGCTTGGGTGTTTTTGTTTGTAAAATTTAGTTATGAAAAGAGAACATTTGTTTGGTTTTAAAAAACGTGATGCTTTCGTCTTTCGAAGAAGAGAGCTTTGCTTTGCTTACAGAACTTCATAAAACGAAGTACAGATCCTTGCTTATAGCTGCTTAAGTATCCACGTTACTTCAATTAGTTACGGCTATTTAATCCACAGGCTAAGAGTTGGGCTTTTTCCATAACTTCATTCAACTTCTACTTTTGTAAATTAGGCGTTTGAATGGACAAGAACTATAATTTCAGCAGTTTTCTTGTTAATTTTGGTGCAATAGCTTCACTGGTTTTATATATGAAAAGGTTGATGGTAATAGGTTTGACATAAAAATCAGAATCTTCTGTTGGAATGCAGGGTCAGTTTTTTGTTTAATGTGTAATTTTATGTATATTTCAATAAATTTTTATGTATCATCTCCTTTTTTTCTTTCTGTTTTAATGTATTGGACAAAGTTTTCAGATTACTGATATGGTGACTTATTTGGCTGCAGTGTTTGGCAAAAATATTAAGACATGGTGCAGTATAATTTCAAGAAAATTACCAGAGTTCCCACTGGGAAGGACTTTGTGGATATCATCCTCAGCAGAACCCAGAGGCAAACTCCTACTGTTGTTCACAAGGGCTATGCAATCAACCGCATTAGGCAGTTTTACATGCGAAAGGTGAAATTTACACAGACCAATTTTCATGAAAAGCTCTCTACCATCATCGAAGAGTTCCCTAGGCTTGATGATATCCATCCTTTCTATGGTGACCTTCTTCATGTTCTCTATAACAAAGATCATTACAAGCTTGCCCTTGGTCAAATTAACACCGCTAGAAATCTCATTGGGAAAATTGCCAAGGATTATGTGAAGTTGTTGAAGTATGGCGACTCTCTCTATAGGTGTAAAGCTCTGAAGGTTGCTGCTCTTGGTCGCATGTGTACTGTCACAAAGCGAATTGGACCTAGTTTGGCTTATCTTGAACAAATTCGGCAACACATGGCTAGGCTTCCTTCTATTGACCCAAACACTAGAACAATATTGATATGTGGGTACCCGAATGTTGGAAAAAGTTCATTCATGAACAAAATTACTAGGGCAGATGTCGATGTCCAGCCCTATGCTTTCACTACAAAGTCCTTGTTTGTTGGCCATGCTGACTACAAGTACTTAAGGTATCAAGTGATTGATACTCCAGGGATTTTGGACAGGCCATTTGAAGATCGAAATATTATAGAGATGTGTAGTATAACAGCTTTAGCACATCTAAGAGCGGCCGTGCTGTTTTTTCTAGATATCTCTGGTTCTTGTGGGTACACCATTGCCCAACAGGCAGCCCTTTTCCATAGCATCAAGTCTCTATTCATGAATAAGCCCTTAATTATAGTCTGCAACAAGACAGATCTGCTGTCACTAGAGGCAATATCTGAGGACGACAAGAAGTTGGTCGAAGAGATGAAAGCAGAAGCTATGAAGACGTTAATTGGCCAGGGTGGTGAGCCTACGGACGGTGGGGGTGTGCTGTTGACTATGAGCACTTTGACTGAGGAGGGAGTGATTGCTGTTAAAAATGCTGCTTGCGAGAGGTTGTTGGATCAGAGGGTTGAACTGAAAATGAAGTCAAAAAAGATAAACGACTGTTTGAATCGGTTTCATGTTGCAATGCCGAAGCCGCGTGACCAAAAAGAAAGGCCAGCTTGCATACCTCAAGCTGTCTTGGAAGCCAAAGCTGTTGAAGCGGCTAAGGAGAAGAAGAAGCTTGAAAGGGATATTGAGAATGAAAATGGAGGTGCAGGTGTTTATTCTGCTAGCTTAAAGAAACACTATCTTCTTGCAAATGACGAATGGAAATTTGATGACATGCCGGAAATCCTTGATGGGCACAACGTATACGATTTTGTTGATCCGGACATATTGCAGAGGCTTGAGGAGTTGGAGAAAGAGGAAGGACTTCTTCAGGAGCAGGATGAAGATGATGTCGAGATGGATGTTGAAGATTTGACCCCAGATGAGCAAAAAGCACTTGCTGAGATCAGGAAAAAGAAGAGTATTCTTATTCGTGAGCACAGAATCAAGAAAAGCACAGCTGAAAGCCGACCGATTGTACCCAGAAAATTCGACAAAGACAAGAAGTTCACGAGTAATAGAATGGGTAGACAATTGTCATCTTTGGGTCTTGATCCATCTAAAGCTATCGAACGAGCTCGAAGCAAGTCTAGAGGTCGTAAGAGGGAGAGGTCACCCGAAAATGCCAATGGTGGTGATAGTATGGACGTGGATGATGGATCCAATAAGAAGATGCGATTTAGGTCTTCATCCCGATTTGGTTCCAGGTCAAGGTCACGACCCCCAATACATGAGCTGGTTCCTGGAGAAGGGTATAAGGATTCTGCACAAAAGATGAAGGCTCATAAACTGGGTAAGAGCTCTGTTTACAAGCGGAATAAGGATGCTAGAAAGGGAGAGGGTGACAGAGTCATTCCAACACTAAAACCGAAACATCTGTTCTCCGGCAAGCGCTCCAATGGGAAGACCACTAGACGTTAAGCAAAATCCGAGGTATATATATTATATATTTATCCTTCTTAATTCTTTATGTGATAATCCATCAAGATGATCTTTTGGCATTTGGGTAGCGATAAACTACTTCTAATAGTTTATATTTAATATCAAACAATTAAAATCTTCTGGATGGGGTTATGTTCGACGGAAAATATAACCCTACTTCATCCAACAGTTTTTAATGATTTTTGTTGCAAACGGCTTTGTGGGATGACAGCATTCGAGTGGGATATACTTAGCTTGTTTGGTTTAGTTTTGTTTGTTGTGATTTTATATTAATGTTACACTTGTGTCTGCAGGATTTCTTGTTTTCTTGATCTGCTTGGCCAACTGTTCTTGAAAGGTACACAGTAATAGCATGATTGAAGCCTCTATATGTTCTGAAATTTGGATCATTTATCCATTTTTAGCCGTTAGATGAAGATGACAGCATCTACATGTTTGTTTGTAGTTTCTGTTTATGAATTTTGGTGAGTTATATGATATTTTGATTTGAATTACTGATATTTTATGTGCCTTTCTTGATAATTTTCTTGTTCATTTAGATTAGATTATAAATAAGGCCTTCTTGGACCTTGGTTATGTTTTAATTTTGGATTTGGTCCCTAAAACGCATTCGATGTTGGGTTCTTCTTTCTTCTCTATCTCCCAATTTGTTGCCTTGAATGTTGTGACAACGTGTTGTTGTGGGTTTTGTCGTTGGTCTGCTTGGAATTTACCTTCCATTACCGGATTCTGGTTATGGTTTTCGGAAGCTTTTAATTTAAAATACGCAGGTATATGATATTTTAAATATGAAGATCTTCTAGTGTTTTTAGAAGCTTGAGAACGCTGTAATCAGAATCCGGTAAACTCTGTGAGACCAACGAAGAAATTCGAACAACATTTTAGCATAACATTCAAGGCAACAAATTGAAGATGGGGAGGGAAGAAGAACCCCCCATTTGGTATTTTTTTGGATTTCACTTTTAAATAGAACCTAAAAGAGAGTTGATTTCTGTCCTGTTATACCGATCACGCTGATTCCGCAATTGAGAGCGTAAGTAGCGATATAATGTTTGTGCATCCATATCAATTGTATGTATGTATGTATAGATTCCCTATTAACTCATCAATATTGGATCAGGGTTGTTTACTAAACATTTACTCGGATAAGTGTTTATCAAGTTAAATTACCTTATCTGATGAATGAATATGATAAGAATCAAGAATCTTACCTTATAAAAATGAAAGATTTTTTTATAAGAATCTTAATAAGAGTGAAAGATTTAAAAAAAATCCAGCCCCCACTATATTCCACGCCATTTAGAGTTAACGGCGAAAGGATTAATGGTATTAGGTCGAGGGACCAATATGTTATGAAAATTAGAATGTGTCAAGTCAGTTGTAATTTTAAACAATATGTTTTTTTTACGTAAAATGGCAATATATTCTGATTATTTCAAAAAATCAATAAAACAGATTTTTGTTTTTGGACATATTTTTGAAAATGGTCAGTACCTTTGTTAAACATTTAGCCAATGTCATGAATTATTGATTGTCATAAATGGGTCATAAAAAGCTCGCTTAGGGGCTGTTTACCGGATACTTACTCGGTAAGTATTTATCGGTAAAATTAACACTATTATTTACTTAGCGGGTAAGATTTTAGTCCACCAAAACACATCGCATGCAACAATTTACCCTATAAGCGCTTACAGTGGTAACACTTACTGGGTAAGATTCTTGGTCATTTTTTCGTTCTTACCAAGTAAGGGGTTGTTTGACAATTGTTGAATGGTTTGATGCAGAATGATTAAGAGGCTCTCATGATATAGTGCAAAATGAAATATAATTATTTGGTAATTGTGTACGATGAAATTAGAGCTCTTAATGGTTAAGGGAGATCCATGATACAAAATAATTCAGAGAGTTTTGGAACCATTAAGAGACCAACTTTTTTTTTGTCAAACAAGATTCACTTCTTAATGATTCAGAGACTGTCTCTTAATGAAATTATTAAGAGGTAAACAAACAACCCCTAAGATTCTTGGTTCTTACCATATTCTTCCAAACAGATAATATGATTTGGTAAGTGCTTAATTTGGGAAACGGTTTCCAATAGTAAAAGAAACACAGTTTGTCAATTTGAGGTGTTTTGGGTGAATTAGTAAGAAGTGGGTCTCCTTGACAAGTCTTAAAAGAAGTCTTTTGACTTTTTAAATTAATAATTCATAACAAAAATAAAAATTTCACCAAATTAGCAAAAGTATGGACATTTTTTTGAAATACGTAAAAAAAATTGATTATTTTGTTATTTGTTTTATGTATTTTTTAGACATTTCATTGATTTTTCCCAAAATAGATTACATTTCTTAAAGTAAAAACTTATCTAAAATGTGTTTAATGAACTATCTTAAATGGGTCCTGGACATTTGATAACCTAAAAAACAACTTCGTGTTTTGAAGACCATACAAAACCCGATCGACCCTATAACAACACTTTATGTTGTTTGGATTATTCGAATAGAACGTAGTTTAAATTAAAATATAAAACAAAAATATCAATTACTCAAGAATGTCAATTACTAACAGTTACTTCTTAACTACATAGTATCCATCCGATTGTCAGTTGTGGAAGGTTTTAATTATACATAGGTAGTTTAGTAATTTACCTATCTTGTCTCATATTCTTAATTTCTATTCAATCAAACTCGATCATGTCATATTGCATACTCATTGTCACGCCAAGCATGGCACACCAAATTTTGATCTGCTCTATCTCATCCCATCCCGTCCCACATAACAAACACACTACAGACGAACTAAAAACCCTAAATAATTAGACCGAGCAATCAGATTGGGTTCAATAGGGGCCGGCCCAAATATACACTTTGCATATATTAGGAATCAATTGGGGTTTCGATTGATTTGGCCTCTATTTTTCGATTCCGTCAAAGGAGGTGACGGTTTTATCAGGTTTTTGTGCAACCCTACTAATTTTTGTCCCAGTTTTACATTTCACCCCCTTAAGAAGCATCATAGAGAGGAAACACACTAAAAATTTTGAAATTTTCAAAAAGGACCCTTCTTTATGTCCCTTTAGCCCAATAGGTCATGTGAATAAAACCCCATCAAAACCCCTCAAAACGTAATCTCAAAATCTCTGCAAGAACACCCACCCCTGTTTCTTTAATCCAAAATCAACTATTCTTGACGTAAATCTGATGATTCTTCAACGTTCCTTTCCATTTCTCAATTTCTGCAAGTTACCATCATTGTCGTCTCCCAAATTCATCCTTTTACCTTTCAACTTATCATCACCGCCTTCTTGTTCATCACTCACCTCTCGATTCCGCCACCGTCCACGAAATCGAATTAGGGCGTTTGCCACCGCCGTCTCCTCCGATGAAAAGGAAATCACCGACATCTTCTTTGCTGATGAAACTGTTACCTGGAGTTCGCTAGGGATTGCGGATAGAGTTTCTCGAGCTCTTGCTAGCATTGGACTCAATCGCCCTTCTCTGGTTCAGGTAATTCATTAGTCGCTGTAAACTATTTGATCAAATCACTGTTCTTTTTTCATTCAATTTTTTATATTGTTCATGGTTTAATGTATGGAAATGTGTCCAAATTAGCCAATTTTTGACACCCTAATTCACTTTATAGCTAGTTTTATATATAATTAGTTGAAATATCCAAAATTTTGCGAGTGGCACTTTAACGACTCACCTGCCTAATCAACTAGTCCAAGGGATGGCGCTTAAGCGCGCAACCTACTCCCATCGACAGGCCCGGTGAGTAGGAGGGCACTTAGAAATCCACTTTTTACGAGTATGATATTTCTCACGTAGCAATTTTCTAATTTGCTAAAGTGCTACTTGTTAACAAGTTACATTATGAATATTATATTTATAAAAAGTAGATTTTGAAAGTTTCTAAAGTCTACTTGTGAATTGGTTATTTTGGTAAATTGAGTAAAAAAGCGGCTATAAAATGAATTGGGGAGTTTAGAATGGCTATTTTCGACAATTCCCCTAAAGAATTTAGACTTAGTTTTTTGGTAGTTACTGACATATGTTTCATTCTACTTCAGGCTGCTTCTATACCTTCCATACTTCTTGGAAATGATGTTGTGGTTGCAGCAGAAACTGGTAGTGGCAAAACTCATGGTTATCTTGTTCCATTGTTTCATAAGCTATGCACAACAACAAATGATTCAAGTGATATTCTGTTTGATGAAAAAGTGAATCAGACTCATCATATGTCTCTTGTTCTTTGCCCTAATGTCATGTTATGTGAGCAAGTGGTTCGAATGGCCAATTGTATCTGTAATGATAACGGAGAACCACTTCTCCGAGTTGCAGCTGTCTGTGGACGACAGGTGATGTAAAAATGCAGTACTGTTATTCTCTCAATTCAACTAGGGTGCGTTTGGTATGTGGGACAATACATGATAGAACATGACAGAACAAAAACTTGTGTCTCACGTTTGGTGTGACATTAGACTGGTACAGGACAAACTGACCGGGATAAAATGGTGTTTCTATATGCACCCTATTTATGTCAGAATCAGGTCGAATCATGCATTGAAAATATAAAGTAAGTTTGATGATGTGTGTGAGGAAGAAATTAATGGGTAGAGGTGCATTTAACAATATATAGGGATGCATTTAGGCTACCTTGGGAGAAAAATGCATTTTTTTCTCACTGTGGAACAAATATTAGGGAGATGGGACAATATTGGTAAAATACTAAAGGGTATTGCTATATGCACCACTATTTATGCAGTAATCCTGTCAAATCATACATTGAAAATGTAAAAAGCAAGCCTTGATGTTGATGTATGTGTGGAAGAAATGGGCAATGCTATTTGCACCTCCTTTAATGTCATAATCCGGTCAAGTCGTGCATTGGGAGTGTAAAAAGCAGGTTTTGATGTTGATGTGTGAGAAGAAAATCATTTGATAGGGGTGCATTTAACAATGTATAAGGGTGCAATTAGTCTCCCCATAAGAAATTAGTAGGTAGGGTGCATTTAGCAATATATAGGGGGTCTGATCTTGTCCCATCCGGTCCAATCATGCCTGCCTACCAAAAGCACCTTAGGGGGTGTTTGGTTCATAGAATGGTATTTGATGGAATTGGAATCCATCAAAGGAATTTGACTTTGAAGGAATTGTAATGAAATTTGATGGAATTTGACCATGCCTAAACGGTTGGTAGGAATTGGAATGAAATCTCTGAATAGATTTGGAACAATCGTCTTTGTTTGAACTATCCCACCCATCGCCCTGCCCACACCCTACCAACCACCATGTCACTACTATCGTTGTCACAGCTATCACCCTGTCCCACCCCTAACCAAACCCTGTCCCACCACCCCTGCTCAATAGGTGGGGGGTTTTGGGGGAAGGCAGGGTGGGGTGAGGCGGTGGGGCAAGAGTGGGGCAAGGTGGTAGCTGTGACGACTACAGTGGTAGGATGGTGGTTAGTGATGGGTTGGATTAGGGTAAGGTGGGGAAGGGATGGGGGCGGGGAGGGATAGTGGGGTGGTAGCTGTGACGATGATAGTGGTCGGGTGGCTGGGGCTGGGGGTGAGTGGCAATTGTGACAACGACAATAATGGTGTGGTGGTGGGGGTTAGGTTAGGGGCGTGCCAGTAACGGTAATAGCATTGTCGTAGTAGGGATATGTAGTGAGTGAAGGGGGGTGGGTGGGTGTGATGACAACAGTGGTGGCATGGTGGTTAGTGGTGGGTGGCGGCGACAGTAGTGTAGGGGTGGGGCATGACGAACAATAGTAGCATGGTCATGGTGGGTGGTGATGAAATTCAATTCCTTCCATTATGCCAAGGAATGATGAATTCATTAATTTGTGGAATTCAATGGAATTTGAAAGATTCCATCAATTTCAAGAAATAAACAAACAAAAGAATTGGAATTTGGTCAAAGGAATTTGTCATTCCAATACATCAAATTCCTTTGAATTCCGCGAACCAAACAACCCTTATAGTGTTTGCCTTTTCTATGGTAGTGTCTTCAATTTTTTTCCCGATTGTTCTTTTATGGAAGTCTATACTAAACTACGTTATGTGATTTTCTTTTTCTGCAGGGCTGGCCAGTTAATGAACCCAACATAATTGTGTCAACGCCTGCAGCTCTTCTGAACTACCTTCACGCAATCGATCCAGAAAGGCGTCGTCGTGCTGATTTTATTCGTAATGTTAAACATGTGGTAATCTTCAGTTTACCATTTTCCTGCAATGTAGTCGTTGGTTTTGTTGTTTTCACGATGAGATACTGTCTTTCTTAAAATTTCAAATAATTGGTAGGTTTTCGATGAAGCAGACATGCTCCTATGTGGGAGTTTCCAAAACCAAGTTATTCGCCTCATCAACATGTTCCGTTTTGATGAAAAGCTGTTATCACGGGCAAAAAACTCTACGTCCGAGAAGCCATTGGACATGGAGTCTGAATCCACTATACAGATTGAGTTAGACGACCATGAAGTCACACAAACGAACTCCATTCCTGAAGATTATGAAGATAGTGAGGAATCCCTTCCTGAAGATGATGAAGAGAGTGAGGATGAGACTGATGTTGGAAATTCATTAGAAGAAACCGAACCGGTTATGAAGAAACGAGACTGGAAAAGGACAAGAGAAATATACGAGCGTACTAAACAGTACATCTTCATCGCAGCAACACTTCCCGAGAACGGAAAACGAACTGCAGGAGGTGAACTCAAGAGGTTGTTTCCAGATGCCAAATGGGTTAGCGGGCATTATCTTCATCGTCACAATCCAAGGTTTCTTTCCAACTTTTCTGCAAAAAATTACAGTTTCGCTATTGGGCTTTACACGTTTTTTTTTCTGTGGATCCAGATTAGAGCAGAAGTGGATTGAAGTTACAGTCGACACTCAAGTGGATGTACTTATAGATGCTGTCAATCATAAATTTGACACAAATTTGTCGAGTTCTGATACTGGGTTGAGTCGAACAATGGTGTTTGCAAACACGGTTGAGGCTGTCGAAGCTGTAGCGCAAGTCCTACAAGGAGCGGGTATTGAATGTTACTGTTATCACAGCGAGAGCTCCTTAGAAGAACGCACAAGAAATTTGGTTGATTTTCAACAAAAAGGCGGCGTTTTTGTGTGCACAGATGCTGCTGCTCGTGGTACCGACATTCCCAATGTTTCACATGTTATCCAGGTAGTCGAAAGGTTTTTCTTTTCCATATTAAACGTGTAATAGTAATACACAATAGCCCAAAGCAGCAGACTGACCCAATAACTTCTCATTAACTTGAAACCATGGTGAAAGTAACTGGTAGCCTGCAACTTTGAGTTTATAAGGTGCTCGCAAATCTACTTTTCTATATGTGAAATGGGTTTTTACGAAAAGGTTTTGGTTCCATTGAGTTCCTTAAATGGATCTGATTCTTGATTATTCTATTTGATTGCAGGCGGAATTTGCGACATCTGCTGTAGATTTCTTGCACAGGGTGGGTCGTACTGCCCGAGCAGGTCAACCAGGCCTTGTTACAAGTATGTACAACGAGTCAAATCGTGATCTTGTTGCTGCAGTTCGTCAAGCTGGGAAACTAAGTGAGCCAGTGGTAAGTTTGCTTTTCTGATTGATATGTCAAGATTTCTTAAGCCTTATGATTCCCTTTTTATCTTTATATGCTTTCTTTATCACTATATAACTTAGGGCCTGTTTGTTAGCAGCTTAATGAGCTTAATGGGAGTCGGCTTATTCAGTCAGGCGTTCAGTCGTATATGACTGTTTCGTAGTGGCTTAATCATATAGAAAGTGGCTTATTCAGTAAGCTTCTAGGGGGAGCTTTATACAAAAAACCAAGTTTTTTTTCCAAACTTGCCCCTCCAATTAAAGAACACGTCCCTTGAAAAAAGCCCTCCCAAACAAAAACCATCCCAATCTAGATAGGCCGATTAATCCACACAGACAATTTTATCCATAGGACTTAATGAAAAACCAACAAAGAACACCTAGTTCCCTTTCTTGTTTTCAAGTAATTCTTTTTTAGAATGTTACTATTTTCTATTTTCCACCCAATTTGCACAAGCCAAGGTCTTCATGAAAATAGCCGCTCTACTCCCTAGGATAGAGGTCAAGTTTGCATACGTCCCACCCCCGACTCTACCTCCCTATATAAATGCAACATTTTTTGTCCATAAGTTTCTTTATCTAGTTTTTATCTAGGGGCATTTTAGACATTAAACAATTAGTCAAACCCCTGCATTAGACTCTTTGGTGGCGTTTGTTTGTTAAGAGGTGCTAAAGCCTGAAGTCATTTCAGTTCTGATTTATAAGAGGTGGTGCTGAAGTCTGAATCAATAAGACTGTTTGTTTTTGTATACGTCTGCATTTGTTTAAATTGTCTATTTTACTTATTAAAAATCTATTTTACATATTAAAAATTATAGTGTTGAATTTATAGATAAATTTATACAATTTCACATATTTATTCATCATCTTTACAAAATTTACATCTAAATTATGTAATTAGCATTCATTTAAACGAAAATATGTCATTAACGGTATTTAACACATTTAAATCCTATTAAAATACATCAATTGAGAGAGGTAATGATTGATTTGGTAAGGATCGATCGAGAGAAATGATTGATTAAGGTTGATCGAGAGAAATGCCGTTGTTGAGGGTTTGAAGAACAATTAGAGGCAAATAAGAGGTCGGTTTACCTCTTATCAGACATAAATGTCTCTGAAAAATTGGCAAAACAAACAGTCAAAATGACCCTATCTCTTAAGGAATCAGGCATGAGAAGCTAATACGAGTTCTTTTATAGAAAAAAACAACGCCTTTCTCTATCCCCTCTCCCCTAAAAAAAGGGTGACGATCGTGCTTGCGATCGATGAATAGCTTTTCCTTTTTCACTTTTTAATCTCTTCCATGGCTACAGGAAAAGGCATTTAGCAGGAAGCGCAGCTTCAGGAAGAAACTAAAAAAGCGAGGTAGGGCCGGAGGTAACACATTACACGTTCAAGAGAGATTAGCAGCTTAAAACCCGAGGATCAGAAACCCGTGATGAAAAATGTAAATCCCATTTACATAATCGTTATTGTGCATCACTTTCATCGTCAAATCCTGACTCTCCGATGGGATGGAATGCAGTTTTTTTAGTCATCGGATCATGAAGCTATGCTAAAGAATCGAAGATTTGATACCCAACGATAGTTACAGTAGCTATGAACCGTTCATCCTGATACGCTGCTAAAAAAACGTCTATTTTATGCCTAGATACGTTTACTTCACATCTCTTAGATCGATAGTAATCTTACATTCATTTACGTACGCATCTTTTGTGTAGCCGAATGGCCCGATTGGTCCGGGTATGGGTATGTTATAAGTAGCATATATGAACTTGGTCTTTTAACTTGTTCATTTAATTTCTCCTTGTTAAAAGTTTGCATTTTTACTGGAAATATCGGTTCTGACAAGTGGTTAGCTTAGCTTGGGACCATGGTCCATGGGTCCATTCACCTGGCTGCACCCAGTGGCAAGGTACACATTATTTGACTTAATAAGTGGTGTTATATGCATCCCTTTTGATCCAATCGGAAAATTGATAATATAAAAAAAAGCATAGAAAATAACGTGTTTTCAGATATTTGGAATTTTATTGAAATACTTGGAATCTTTGGAGTGTTTGGTTTATAGAATTTGAAATGAAATTGAATTTCATACGTTTATAGATAATTTATATAAAAATATTAGTATATTTGTTATTACTTGACTAGAAGAGTACTTGTGTAATGCAGCGAGACACATCTCGATTTTAATGTTCTATTTTATTATTTGTCTGTGTCTATGTTATAATATGATTTTATGTGTTTTTAAGAAAACAATAATAATTTTATTTTTGAATAAAATATAAATTTGAAGATATCATAAATATTTGGAAAAAAATATATCAATGTTAATATCAAATCAACTATTTGAAAGTTCTCATTTTTTATGTAATTTTTTTAATTTAATTTTTTATTATAATTTAATTTAAGTTTAATAACGAAATAATTTATTTT
>NC_037540.1:2109222-2110451 GCF_001531365.2 Cynara cardunculus var. scolymus
AAAAAAAAAAAAAAAACACTTTAATTTTTAGATATTTTTCTATGTAATTTTTGTCGTGAACGGACCTATTAAAGACCGAGTAGGAGCAGGTTCTGTTCGTTTAATTATCACAAAATAGAAAATCATTTAATATCGAGAGTGCCGTGGAGTATTTTAAACCTGTTTGTAACATAAATGTAACGTAGGCATGATTGTCTGAATTAAAGCGGGAGGTCCTGGGTTCAATTCTCACTTGAGCAGATATTCCGTTTTAGATTTGTATATGTTTTTCGTTCTGATGGTTTTGAAGTTACAATTTTCATCCTTGTGGTTTTCAATTCATTTCTATTTTAGTTTTTCATATTTAAGAACAGTATTTTGGACTCAAAGACGATTTTAGTTTTTGGTTTACAATTTTAGTTTCTCACTTTAATAACATATTTAGTCCCTCCCTCTACTTTCAATTTTATAACATATTTGGTCCCTTTTTTAATTAATATACACACAAAATTATTGTTAACTAATTTACTTCAACTAATTAATGTACACTAAAATTGATTATAATTAATGGACACATTAATAAAAATATATATATATAAATTCTCATTTTTTGTGTAATTTTTTTAATTCAATTTTTTTATTATAATTTAATTTAAGTTTAATAATGAAATAATTTTTTTTTGTTTAATAATATAACATATTATAAAGATAATAATCAAGTATTCTATTAGAGCTTAATGATTATTTTAATTATATTTTAGATTTTTTATATTTAAAATGAGATGTTTATTCTGTATTTGATCATGTTTATTTGCAGTTAGTTACACGAATTCAGATATAGAGCTTTAATAAGTTGTATTTGCACACAATCTACTTGTAATCTTGAGTTTTAAGTAATATACATTAATAAACAATACTTTTACGCATAAAAAGTGGTTTTTAAGATATTTTATCAAATACTTTATAATATAATATATATTATTACAAAACAAATGTTTTTAATATATTTTAAAATAAATATATATGTGATGAGACCTTATATTATTAAAAAACCCACGTGTCTAAATTTTATAAAGTAAAATATTCTAATGAATGATTGAGATCTGATAAGTTGGACAAATACAATATCATGATGGCATAAAAAATTAAAAAAAATATCGTTTGGAAACATAAATGGGTGGGGTTTAGAGTTTGCGTGTGTAAGTTGCATTTACATCATTGAAGTTTGATATAGAAAAAAAAAAAAAAAA
>NC_037540.1:2111521-2124653 GCF_001531365.2 Cynara cardunculus var. scolymus
AATAATATTTTTACATAATAATAAATAATATTTATAATAATAATATATTTACAATTAAATAAATTAAGTAAAAGAAAATTAATATAAAAAAAAAGACAACAAAGAGACAAAAATACAAAAAAAATCATTATATAAGACGATAAGGATGCCATTGGTAAATAATAATTATATAAGACGATAAGGATGCCATTGGTAAATAACTTAATATATGTAAAAAAATAATTATAATAATAAAATATAATGTGTTATTGATTGAGTTTGACACTAACAAATTGTATTAAAAGGTAATGTACTTTAACTTGATTTCTATTTTGGGTAACGTATTTTTAAAACTTTCATTTTGGTACCTAAGATATAAAATTTTAAATATTTAAATACCTGGGTAACCGGTTGAAGACTAATTTTAGATTAAAAAAATCTATGTCACTAACCACATAAGCAAATAATACTGAGTTGAATACCACATCAACATGATAACCGGTTAATGCTTCAACTGGTTACCCAAGTACTTAAATGTTTAAAACTGTATATTTTATGTACCAAGATGGAATTTTGAAAGTTGCTTATTCACACAATTTGCTCCCTGACATTTGACAAAAATTAAAATGATTCCAATTTCCAAAGGATTTAACTAACATAAAGTGAAATGAGTCCCATTTATTCATTGTTTATCCTCAGTGTCTTAAAATAGCTCTTAATTATCTATTTTACAAACTTATAAAACGTATTTTTCATATTAAAATATGATTCTGATGGCTTATTTCGCAGGCAACAACGTCTATTTTGCAAAATGACTTGAGAATTATTAATTCAGAGAAAGTATATTTACAAGTTTCGAAACGGATGCTTACAAATTCTGGCTATTTTGGTTCATTTAGAAAGAAAGTCAAAAAAACATGCGCTAAAAAGTGAACAGAGGGATGCCAGTACATCTTTAACAAATTTTCCGAAATATCTTTGAAGAATAAAATAAAGCCCAAAATCTTCAAATATAACAGATTTCTCTATTTTAACGATTACAACTTAATTATATTACTAAAATATCTTATACGTGTAATAAAATGTTATTTCTCTCATAAACATTTAGCATCAATTTTTTTTTTGAAATATATAATATTTACATATGACAAATGCAACAAATAAACTTAACATCTTTCTCATCTATGGTGATGTTTGAATTCATGACTTCCTAGAAGGCTAAAGGCTACGATACCGCTAGGCCAAAGGTTCTTTGATCCATCAATGTTTTTTTATTGGGTGGAATATAATTAAAAAATTGTACATCTCTCATGGTAATTATTTTTAAGGAGTTCTCTAGATTTGGAGAACTTTACACTTTTTTCTTATATTTTATTTGTTTTACAGATTTCGTTACAGCAAAAATTTGCCGAAAATCTCTTTTTCTTCATTAGTTTTTAACTATTTTGATCAATTTTCTAAATTTTATTTTTCAATTTTTGGGCTCTGAATAAATAAGTGGCGGATTAAATGCACTCGTACAAATTGCTAAATGTATCCCTACTTATTAACTTTCTCTTGAAAAATATTAATATAAAGATTTAGTACATGATTTGACTTGATTTTAACATGAAAATGGGTATTACTATATACACCATTTTTCTGTTAAAATCAAGTCAAATTATGTACTGGAATTTTTAAAAAGAAATGTGTTAATGTTAATGTATATAGGAAAGTAGGGTTTATTCATTTGAGAACTCCAAAGTTTATTAGATTCATGAGAATTTCTACTTTAAGGATTTGTTTCACATGACTTTTTTCATCAAAGTATAGTATTTAATGTATTGATTAACCTATATTACAATGTATTTGGTTTACAATGTGAAATTTTTTTATGTATATTTTTTGTTTCACAAACACATCAAAAATATGCACATTGTGAACCGAACACATGCGAAACAAACAAATATATGTTAATTAATATTCTAAATTCTAGTCTTACATAAAAAAGAATCATAACACATAATATACAACTTTTCAAAGTTATCATAACTTTACAGATTTAAAGGGGGTGTTTGGTTCAGACAAATAAATAAAAATAAGAATGAAAAAAAAAATGACAGAGAATGAAAATGAGAACGAATTTCTATTCTCACAATTTAACTTGGAATGAAAATTTGGGCTTATGAAAAAATGAGCCCATTGTATAAAAACAAACAATTTATTTTTATTTTCATTCTCATTAAAATCTGGTTAATATCTCTAACGAAACACTCCTTAAAAAAATCTTTTAAAAATAAATTAGTATATAAAAATATATTTAACAATATATAAATACGCATTAAACCTAACCTTAAAAAAAAAAGTATATATAACGTCACCCATAAATAATTCACAGTATGTCAGGGTCAATCGTCATGATGCCTGCCTCACTGCTAAATTTCTATACACAACAAATTCAAATTTGCTCCCTTATATTTGTTATTTTTTTTATTCTTTTAGTCTTTTTATTTAACGGTCGTTAATTTTTTCGTTAAGTTTAGTTAAATAAGGGGTATTTGAATTATTTTTGCTATTTTTTAGTTTTATATTAAAATTAAAAAAACATATTATATTTCAAAGTCTTACAGAAAAATGAGCTTTTTTTAATTTAAAAATATAATATATTTTTTTTCTTTCATTTTTTTCACTTCTTTTGTTTTACGATCTAAAATTAAAAATACAATATGTTTTTTTAATTTTAATATAAAATTAAGTAATTAATGAAAATGACTAAAATACCTCTTATTTAAATGGATTTAACGGATTATCACACTAAAGGATAAAAAACGTTGGAAATTAACAACTATAAAAGATTAAATCTGAGTTTTTAAAGTTTAGTGACCGTTATACTAAAAATTACAAATTTTTAGGGACCAAAATGAAATTTCTGTTTTTTAAATCTGAATCAAGATTCTCTTTCCGACAAAGTTAGTGAGTCATCAAGAACTTGTACTTTTTATACAATTTTCTCTATATTTTCATAAATGGGTGGGTAAATGCATCCTTATCTATCTATGAATTTTTTTTTTTTAAGGTTAATGGCACCCTACTTTATACCAATGAAACTCCGGGTGTTTATGGATTGGGTTGATCGGGTTGAAGACATTTGATCAACTCAATCCAATGTTTGCGGTTTGAAAAATCTTAATTCAATCCAACCCAAACAAAAGTGCAACCCAACCCAACCAGTACGGGTTGGTCGGGTTGATACTTTGATACATTAAAATATTCTTCTAACCTTAAATATGTTATTTCTCTACTCATAATTTATTTTTCATCATCAACCATTTGATACAATTTATCCATGTTTCTTACGTATATCACATTCAGTTAATTTTCTCAATTTACGTATATATGTTTACAATTACTGAACATATATACGAATGAGTTATATAGATATGTGAATAGATTGAAAAAATGTGTATATGAAGAGCGTTCGCGATAGTGTTATTGTCTAATGCATATGTTAATAGAAATTCAACAATCATATTAAATATAAGAAATAAAAAGATATCGGGTTGGGTTGGTTCAAATAATATTAACCCAATATCAACCCAATACCTACGGTTTGAAAATTTTACAATTCGACTAGACATCGGGTTGATCCGGGTTAAATTATGGGGAATGCTAATGGCACCCCCTTTCATGTCAGAATCGGGTCATTCAAGCATTGAGAATGTAAAAAACATGTATTGATGTTGATGTGTGTGAGGGAGAAATTCATGGATAGGGGTGCATTAAGCAATGCATAGGGGTGCATTTAGCCCACCCCTAAATTATTTTGCGTTGAGTTGGTCGAGTTTTTTAACACCCCCCTACCTATACCTATGCAATCATTCCATTTTTTGTTTTTTTTTTGTTTTTTTTGTTTTTATTATCTTTTTCTTTTTTATACTATTTTTTAATTATCTTATTTAATTATAAATATATACTATTACAAATATTATTTTTTATTCTAAAAAAATTAATACTAAAAAATATTTTTTATCATAATTTCTATAAAAGATATATATATTTTCTTTTCTCTTTTAATGTTTTTTCTTAAATAACGTTACTTTTTCTTAATAATTATTTATATTATCAAACTACATATTAAATTCAATATAATAATAATATTATTAAATTCTTACGTATCAAAAAAAATCGTGACTTAAAAATCGTTTTTTCACTTATTTGATTTGTGAGACACGTAAACTATAATATGTAGCATTTTTTTGGATTGAAATAATCCAAATAATCAATTTTTATACGTTCGATAATTTATTTATTAACAAATATATGTAAGGACGATTTTTTTTGGTAATAACTATGACTCTTTGAGTTGCACGATATTAATTATTTTATTTTATTCACAATGTTTTAATTACATCATTTAAGAAAAAAAATAACCCAAAAAATATATAAAATGATTTTGAACAAATAATTAAATCCAAAACTTTTTTTTGTACAAAAAATATATAAAATATCTCTCACCAACAATAAAGTACAATAAACCAACTGAAAAAATTATATCATTTTCATTACTAATTTTGAAGCATACAAAAGTTATGCACAAAGTATAAATAGATACTTTGTCGTCGATGAGAGGATTTATAATGGAAATGGTATAATATTTCTCTGTTTAATTGGTTCATTATACTTTGTTGTCGACGAGAGAAACTGTATATTTTTTATGTTCATTATTTTAAAGTTCAAGAAATTATTTAGAAAAAAAATTTAGGAATTTTTTCCGGAATATGTTTGTTAAAAAAAATATCAGAGATTTAATCATTCAAAATCAAATAGTTTGTTTGGTTTTTTTGAACTTTTCCCAAATTTTTATCACAAGTAACCTGTTTTACAAATGACTATGATGTATTTAACCAGATTTTTAAAAAGATTAAGGGTTTTACTATTCAAAAAAATTGTTTAGGGATTCAAATCACTGAATCATTCAAAATCAGATATTTTGTACTTTACTGGGTGTGTTTTTTTTAACTTTTCCCTTTTACTAACAACCCGTGATCGTATTATATACAAACAACATAATTTGTTTTTGACAAAATTGTATTGATGATGCATTGGCTTTATTACTAACAGAGACCAACCCATCTTAAATAGACATGACAACATCTTTAACGAAAGCGATTTAACCATAAAGAATTGACATAACACTTCAAAAAAATACGTGCATAGAAGTGGAAAACAAAACAAAACATTTACCTCCCAACAAACCAATTAGAAAACAAGGTTCGTTTTATACCGATTAAGACCCGTTTGACAGAAATAAACCTCTGTCGACACAAGATGCGATGATTAATAAACTTAAATCTACAATTATTAAAACTAAAATAGAGTTGTAAATAGCCGAGAGACTGTTTGGCAGTTGCTGAATGATTTGGTACAGAATGATTAAGTGGTCAGAATGATTAAGAGACTCTCATGATATAGTGAAAAATGAAATATAATTGTTTGGTAATTGCTTACAATGAAATTAGAACGCTTAATAGTTAAGGGAGACCCAAGATACAAAACTATTCAGAGAGTTTTAGAATCATTAAGAGTCACATTTTTTTTACCAAACAAGATTCACTTCTTAATGATTCAGAAGTTGCATCTTAATAAAATTATTAAACGTTATTTTTAAAAACACTAAAAACGTGACTGTTGAAATGTCACAAATATTTCCACATGTATAAATTGTGACATTTGTGGGGTCGTTTTCTTTTTATTCAATGGTTCACAACAGAAGTATATCTTTTCAAGATATTATTTTTGTCATTTTTTCTTTTATGGTTGTTACTTAAAGTCGGGTAAATTTAAAGGTGGTTATATATGTATATTTTTATATTAAAATCAGATCAAATCATGCATTAAAAATGTAAAAAATAAGACTGATTTTATTGGATGCGGTAAAAAAAAATATTATATAGTATGGATATTTATCAAGTAAATGTAAATAAACCAAATGGTGAGATCCAATGACCAACTTTAACATATTTACATTATTCATGATTTGATGATTTACAAAACAAGTCCTTGAACTTCCTTCAACTCCAATATGAGTCCTTGCATATTGTATCACAAACTATGCTTCAATTATCGGACCTTTTGAGAACGTTTCGAATCTGTTTCCATCGTCTTTATTTTGTTTCTCTACTAATATGAACTACAAGCGTTTGATGCGTTTAAGAGGTATGTATATGCGAAAGCAGCATGAAGTGCAGATCCCGTGGACAGTACGTCTTCATCAACTGTATAGTAAGGACTATGCGGTGAATGGACGATTGACGCTTTTTCATTTCTCATGCCGAGGAAAGCGAAGGTGCCTGGAATCTTTTCCAAATAGAATGCAAAATCTTCGCTTCCCATCGTAGGAGGGTTTATTTCTATATTATGTTCTCCAACGATCATTTTCGAGATTTTTATCACATGCTCGTATATCCTTTCGTCATTGACAGTTGGGCAGACCGTCGGATGTTCGATACCTTCAAGATCAACCACAGCTGAGCAACGATATACTGAGGCTTGAGCTCTTATCACCTATACATCACCACTCAAGATATAATTAGTCAAAACTAATTCCAATTCCTAAATCTTTAAAGTGGTAGAATTTGACTCTAATTAATACTATGCGAAAATATGTGGACCCCATATATGTATATGTATATATATATATATATATATATATATGGTATATTTCTTTTACAACCTTGTGCATTTGTACAACCTTTGCAACCCAATTAATTAAGATATTTATAGAAATGATTGGAGTTCATTTATTATGATTTGAATATTTATGGAATATGAATAGAGTTTATTAATTATGATTAATACTTTATATTAGGAAACAATTAATTGATTAAAAATTGAATGGTTGAGATGAGGGTTGTATAGGGTGTAGGAATGGCAAAGGGTGTAGAATAACATCCCTCTATATATATATATATATAGAGAGAGAGAGAGAGAGAGAGAGAGAGAGAGAGAGAGAAAGAGGCCTAAACAAATGAGAACTAGATAATTTGTGGTATCATGAGATTTAATATGAGCCAATCATTTAAGATAATTAATATTATTTACTAAAATAAAATAAAGGGTAAATGGGTATTTTGACAAAAAAAAGTTTATAACAAATCAAATCATTAATTATTCAATCTACAGTTGCCTAGTTTATTTGAATTTGCCCTAAATATCCTATTTTGAAGCCTACGCCTCTCATCCCTCTCCTTACCGAAGTTGCTTTTCGCCCATCCTCTCCCCATTCGACGAACTATAATGACAATGCACCAACGATGCAGTCTAACCAGAAAGAAACAAGATGATGGTGGATCGATGTGTGACAACCAGCCTCAATATTTTGAATGGGATCCCTACCAGAGAGAAACGAAGAAGGTTGTCGTATCTGGAGGTTGTCAGAGGGAAGAAGATGGGATAGCTGTTGGAGATGCTCACAGGTGGGTGTTAATGGTCGATTGCAGGAGACAGCGTCTTGTCGGACAAGATGACCGGAGAAGGTCGTCGGAGTGGTGGGTGCGAGAGAAGGCCATCGGATTTTGGTCCTGTGTGTTTGTGTGTGTGTATATATATATTAAAATAATTAAACTAATTAAAGTAAATTAGAATATTAAACCAATTAAAGTAAATTGAATAATCAACACAAATTACTAATTTACTATTCTATTTTATTTTAAGAAACATATCAATTATCTTAAATGATTGGTTCATGTTAGACATCACAGTGACCACAAGCTAATTAGTTCTAATTTAATTAGACTATATATATATATATATATAGAGAGAGAGAGAGAGAGAGAGAGAGAGAGATATGAGCGATCAAATGCAACTCACTCATATTTGTACAAACCGTGAAAACCACCATCATCCGTCGATTTTATTGTTTAATTTAATGAAATTGTTTAATCTAATTAAATTGTTTCATATATGATTGTTTATATGTTTTAATGAAATTGTTTCGTGTATTTCTCTAATAAGATCCATAATTAACACCCTTCACAATAAAAATGATTAGTTAACCTCTTATAATTACAAAAATCAAATAAAAATTAGGATTGATTGAATGAGGTTTGCACGGTTTATACAAATAACATGGTTTGCAAAGTAAACATCCCTTATATATATATATATATATATATATATATATGCATATGTATATTGTATACGTAGGGTTAAGTGTAGGGAAAAACCGTAATAAAACGAATATTTTGGTAACCGTTTATCGGAACGGTATGTACATGTGCATACAAATAATTTGTAAGCAATTTATTTGGTATGCAAATGTGCATAAGAACCAAGAAACGACTTCACTTACTTGTATAGACATGTGTGTACCATGCATATGAATAGTAACCAGGGTTCATCAGTTTTTCATTTTCTTTTTGGATTTTCCCGTACGTTTAAAAATGAGAGTTAAGATGAAAAGCGTAACAAGAGATTTGAATTCTTGATCATCTTTAATATCAAACTCACCTATGAATCACACTTATTATATGAACTTATCTGGTGGATCTCATCCTAATATGCATCCCATCCCGGAGGTCTCATCTTACGTTTCTCACCTTAATTCTCTTTCTCACTGTAACCCAAACTATTTCCCTCATATATATATATATATATATATATATATAGAGAGAGAGAGAGAGAGAGAGAGAGAGACTTGGGATCATGTGAGACCTGCCTGTTTTCGTGAGACCCGTGAGACCAACTTTTTACACTTGAAACTTCACAGCAAAATGTTGTGAAGGTGATTTTTTTAACCTTCACAGTGTTTTTGCTGTGAAGGTTCGACTTTTTTTAAATCTTCACAGTGTTTTTGCTGTGAAGTTTACGTGTAAATATGTGATCTCACGGGTCTCAAGAAAACAAGTTGGTTTCATGTGAACCCAACCCTATATATATAGACTTGGGATCATGTGAGACCAATGATTTTTCATGAGACCCGTAAGACCAATTCTCAACCCTTGGATTAGATTTACAATCGTCAGATTTGAACATTCATAAATGTCACGAGATTTCTCAATAATTACAAAATTGCCACCGTGCAACTTTAGACCATTAGATCATTGGCTTATAAAGTTGATCAATGAACATAAATTAGTCTCACAGGTCTCACGAAAAACCCTTGGTCTCACGTGAATTTAACCCTATATATATATATATATATATATATATATATATATAAAATATAACAGACAGGATATAAAGTAGGTAGTACCTCTTGTATTCTTTCTCCAAGTGCATAGAAGCTCTTTTTGCTAAAAGCTCTATAAGTACCAGCAATGGAAACTGAATCTGGAATGACATTAAACTGAGTTCCACCATCTACCATTGCTACTGAAACCACCTGCAAAATCAAAGGGTTAATTAATTAATTAATTATTGTATGATCTTTTATTAATCAATTTCAATTCCATACAGGAGTATCCAAGGGATCAGCCTCTCGAGAAACAAGATGTTGTAAGCTAATTATAGAAGCCGAAACAGCCAAAATTGGATCGATCGATTCTTGAGGGATGGCGGCATGACCTCCTTTGCCCTGGATCACCGCCTTGAAACAACCACATCCCGCCAGAAATTCCCCCGGCCTCGATGCAACGACACCAGAATCGGAGGAGAGGACTAAATGTAGACCGAAAATAGCCTCCACGTTCTCGAGAACACCTTCTTTGATCATCTGTTTCGCTCCTTCACCGCGTTCTTCCGCTGGTTGAAATATCAAAATCACCGTCCCCTAAACTTATAATCAACCAAAGAGCTACTTTATAATTTATTAATTTTTGAGGCATTATAAATTAAACCCATAATTAATCTTAATTAATTACCTGCAATTCATTTTCGAGCTGTTTCAAGATTTTAGCAGCACCAAGAAGCATTGCAACATGTGCATCATGTCCACAAGCATGCATCTTGCCATCAATCTTGCTCTTATGCTCCCATTCAACCAGTTCCTATATATATATACACATTATATATATAGAGAGAGAGAGAGAGACACACACACACAGAGCAGCAGCAGCAACAATCATTATATATAATTATACTGTATTTCTTGACCTTCGAGATTCATTAAAAAGGTGTTGATGGATCAAATTGTTGCATGTCTTGCATGAAATTATATATACATATTTATATATAATAATAGACCGGTAATTAAGATTGATTTGTTAGAACTCAATGGTTTGTAAATGAAAAGTCATATGTATGTATATGTATATATATATATGGATTTTTTATTGTATATGTAACAGGAGTGCATATATATAGATACATACATCTGTATCTGTATCTATATCTATATAGATATATGCATATTAGAAAAATGGAGAGAAAACCCTAAATTAATATACCAATTATCTGCAGAATTGAAGCTTAAAGAATTAGAAAAGCGTTCAAGACTGGCCCCCGCATGTCTGCCATCTATAATATTTTTAAGCTACTAGATTCGCTCATAAAAAGCAAGTTTTTTATGGATCAAATTGTTGCACTTCTTGCATGAAAACTTATACATACCCAGAGATATATATATATATATATATATATATATCATTTATTTTAATATTATTTTGAGAAAGAGGGAACCTGAATGGGTAAAGCATCCATGTCTGCTCTGAGTGCAACGAACGGCGGCAAACCGGAGCCAACGACGGCGACGACTCCAGTCTTGGCCACCGGCCACCGATACCCAATACTCATCTTCTCCAATTCATGGCGGATTACGGAGCTGGTTTTGATTTCTTCGAAGGCAAGTTCTGGGTACTCATGAATCTCCCTTCTTATTTTCTTGATCCAATCCACTGTATCAACATCATTTGCCAGCTCGAGTATATGATCTTTGATGATTGATGAATTTTGATTTTCCAAAAAAGGGTTTACAATACAGCAGCTGGTTTGATTGTTTCCATGGATGGTTTTTGAGCAACAAGATATTGATGGAAGAATAAGAATGGTGATGAAGATTATGAGTGAAAGGCTCATTTTTTGAGAGAGATTTTTGGCAAAACAACAAGACTGAGATCTAAATACACAAATTTGGGGCATGGGTTGATATGTCAATTGCTTTCCTCATTATAATTTTAATTAAAAGAAAACCCATTATTCTCTTATGTCCACTACCTTCACTTTTAAGAATATATACAGTTTCTTTACCCTTCATAACAGAGAACAAATGTCACAATCGAGGGTAAAATAGGAAATTACAAACTTACATTTAAAAGTGGATAGTTGTTTAAGAGATGGTGAACTCTGATTTCATTTTTGATAAGTTTGAAATCTAGATCAATAAGATTGTTTGATTTCATTTTTGATAAGTTTGAAATCTAGATCAATAAGATTGTTCGTTTTTACCTCTGAAGTCTGAAATTTGAATTGATCAAACTAATGTAAAAATATAAAAGATAAATAGTTTTTATTTTATTTTTACAAAAGCTAACAGATCTCTTCAAATCCCAACAAATGAACCATTTGATAGATGACAAACCAAAATTAAGAGGTATTAAAGAATATGTTTACCACTTAAATTTCAGAGGACATTTTTAATTTGAGAGAAAGTAAAGAAATATTAAAGACACTTAATTTGAGACGAATGAAACATATCAATTTTAGTAGGGTTTCGAAAATTCTGAAAAGGTGAAAAACCCAGTGAATTTTATATCTTAAGTGATTAAATTTCTTTGAATAAATAAATTATTAAATTTCTTGAAATCGAACAAATAAATTTTAACTTATTAGAACCTAATAAAAGTCAATGAATTTTTATGTTGTGAGCGTTTAAATCCTTAGGAACGTTGTATAATCATTTTGTTTTGATTAAATTACAATAGACGTCCACGTGGGTAGATATTCAATGGGTCATGTTCTTGTCCTTACATTTTTACAACGTACTGAGTCCTGATGTAAGCATAGGAATACAGAGGTTGTTGATTTATATAGGGACCGAACTCATTAAAAAACTACAACCATAAGGACCTAACTCACTAAAAAAACGCAATCACATGGATGTAACTCGTTAAAAAACTGCAACCACAAGGACCATTAAAAACACCTAATCAAATGGACGAACATGTAATTTACTCTTTTGTTTTTACCGTGTATTTTTTACTAATTTATTGATATATCAAAAGAGATTACATTTTTTTCGCTGTATAGGTGTAATTAAATTCGTTGAGTTTTTCTGGTTTTAGCAAGTTTAAGAATTTATTTATTCGTTTTAGTAAGTTCAAAGTTCGATAAAAGTTTAAGGTCTAAGCATCTCCAACAGATTATCCAAAATGGAAATTAAGGATTTTGGACAATTTTTTGCTTCAACAGATTTTCCATAATTTTCTCTAAAATGGAGAATTTACTGGAGATAGTGTAAATTTCTTCAAATTTGGAGATATCTACAAAAATGATTAGTAAAATGGTTTTTTTATTGTATTTCACCAATAAATAACCTTGAAATAAAATATTTATGAGCGAGAAATAATATTTAATTAAATATATGGAATATTTTCATGATATAATCTTCAAAATGGATAATTTGTTGAAATAAATGCAATTTTTTTTAAAATTTAATTCTTCATTTAAAAAAAGGCTTTTAAAGAATTTGTTAAAGATAGTGTGATGGACAAATATCAACAATTTATCAAACCAGTAAAAATGAATTTTGGATCACTATAAGCTTATTGGACAAAAAGTTAGTTAGATCGGGCCCAAATAGTACCAAATCCAAGCCCACAAGTAATCTATCTTTTATTTCAATTTCCAAATATTACATATATGTATTTATAAGGTTGAGTTTACGTGAGACCAATTTGTTTTCATGAGACTCGTGAAACCATATTTTTATACCTGAAACTTCACAACAAAACAATGTGAAGGTAAAAAAAGGTTTGAACACTCACAGCAAAAAACATTGTGAAGATCACATTCACAGTCTTCTACTGTGAAGTTTCAAATGTAAAAAGATGGTCTTAAAGGTCTTACGAAAATAGTCTGATCATCCCAATTTTGTTAGAAGTTAAAATTATCCATAAAAATTATAATATATAAAAGTCATGATATAAATAATAATAAATATTATTTTTATGACATAGTAACACAATTGATTTAGACAATATGTCACATGGATAATATTTTATAAATTATATGTATATAT
>NC_037540.1:2124808-2126050 GCF_001531365.2 Cynara cardunculus var. scolymus
GATAATTTAATAATATATATATATATATATATATATATATAATGTGATATTTGTTAATTATTATTTTATAACGTAAGATATGATGCTTTACATGATAAATCAATAAATAAAAGTATGTTTGATTTGCAGAATTTTTTTGAGAATATAGATTTTATGGAGGAATTTGAATTGGAATGAATTTGAAATCATTGGTGTATTTAGTTTGTAGGATTTGAAATGAAATTGGATTCCATTATTTATAAAAAAAAATTATAAAATAATTAAATTACATATTTATTAATTGAATATTACAAAACGAATGTTTTTAACATTTTCTAAAACCTTATTTAATAAAATCCTACAAAATCTCGAGCACTTTTTAAGGATTTCAAAGTCTTATGTTTTTAGGATTTCAAATCCGGATGATCCAACAAACCAAACATTGGATTGGAATAGATTTGAAATCCAAATCCCCCCAAATTCATTCAATTCCTATAAACTAAACGGGACCGTAGTGATCAACAATATCATATGTAATATTATACATACTAAAACCACATAAACTATTCGATTTACCACATGTGATAATACAAAAGGTAAAACACAAAAATTATCAGATATATTAATCTATTAGTAATATCACAAGTGATAAAGTCGATGGTAAAATACAACCACTTGTTACCAATATAACATGTAGTAAAATTTAGATAAAATGTGTGATTCGGTATTAAATAACACATACTCATGCTTTGAAATTACTTTACGATCACATGTGATTTAATACAAGATCACACAAAGCTGTAAAATCATGTAGATCACCTGTGATATATTATACAAATAAACTCCTAAAAATGATCAAGTTGTATTAAATCATACATGATAATGTATATCATCTATGTAAATATATATCATATGTGATGCTAAATTATAAACGCAGACAACCTTTGGCGCGTGCTAAGTCGTAGAACACGTCGTCTGTACATTAGAGGGTCCCCCACACGTATTATCACATGTGATAAAGGTGTTCTCACATTCTCGTTTGAACCTCCATCTATATCTATACTATATTATAAAACATTTGGCTAAAACTCTTAAACCCGTTCATCCCTAAACGATTTCATCCCATATCTGAATTCGTGTAACTAACTGCAGATAAACACAATAAAATACAGGATAAACATCTCATTTTAAATATAAAAAATCTAAAATATAATTAGGATAATCATTGAGTTCTAACAGAATACTTAATTATTAAATTTATAT
>NC_037540.1:2128448-2148211 GCF_001531365.2 Cynara cardunculus var. scolymus
GATATATTTTGTCAAATTTTTATGATATCTTCAAACATATATTTTATTCAAAAATAAAAAATCATCGTTTTCTCAAAATCACATAAAGTCATATTATAACATCGACTGAGATAAAGAATAAAATAAAATATTAAAATCACGATGTATCTTGTTGCATTGTGCGAGTACGCTTCTAGTGTGTATATATATATAACAAATCAAATGCAACTCATGAAAAAGTTACAAATCATACAAACCAATCAATTAAGATATATATGAAAATGGTGAAGGTTCGTTTATTATGTTTTAAATACTTATAGAAAATAACTAAAGTTCATTACTTATATTAAGAAACAATCGATATATTTATGAAACCAAATATTCATTAGATTAGATAGACGGTTGATACCAGTTTGTAACAATTTCATGATTTGTATTTGCTTTGTCCTATATATATAAACACCTACACACAAAAAGTCATGTGAGAATATGAGTTAATGTAAGAAGTATAAAAATAGATTTAGACCCTTCATCACTTTTGATCCCAAAACAACTGATGAATTTCATTTTAAAAAAGAATTGATCTAATATTTCTTTTCAGTTACCTACCATTCTACTATATATAACTTGTTAGTTATGTTTTATATCAAACTATATGCTAGTGATATGTTTTTAACTAGATAAATATCATATCTTAAATTATCGTTAAAAAGTAATTGACTTTTTAAATAAGTTGAAACCATAAAAATTAAATTTTAATATGTGTATTGAGACACCAGTAATAAATACTGATTCTCTCAATATTTATAAGAGAATCAGTATTTATTAGATGTAAGTTGAAATGTCAAAAAAGTTATGTTTTTATATACATCACATGATTTTATACAAATAACTGCCTCATAATATGTTGTAAGAAAGTAAAATTGGTGTTATATGTTCAAATATTAAATTTATTTTAATAAAGTTTAGTTATATTTATCCATTTATTTGTTATAATTTATTGATAATTATGCCGGTGTGGTTCTGATTTTTTATAAAATAAAGTACTTATGTCATTATTGTATCACATTTAAGTCTTGGGACACAAATGTACGGGTAAAGTTGCAATACATGATTGAATATATTTATTATCGTCGGTAATCATTAATATTCGGGTCATTTTTGTTTTTGTTTTTTTTAAACTATGGGTATCCGAGGTAGCTTACGGCACATCGACTAATCCTAGAAGTCCTAGAGAACGCCCCACAAAAATCCCCTGTAGCCTTGCACGATTCAAACCAGTAACCTCTAAGGAAGAAGCTTTATTGTCAGTTGAGCTAACTCGACAAAAATCACCAACAATAGATAATAATAATCGAATAGATATTTTATTTATGCGGGATGGATGTCACAAGTCTTACCAAAAAAACACGATTCGCATGAATAATGAGGCCTGATGGTGGGGTTATCATCAATGAATGTGCCATCCTCTAATAATTCTAAACGAGATAGAAATACTGTTCATTTTATTTATTTATTTATTTATTTTAATTAAGTCCAAAAAATCATATGTTTATTGTTATGTATGTAACATACGTATATTCATTTTTTATTTGTAGTCTGATACATAAAAGAATACAAGTTTTTTCGAATAAGCAGAAATGATATGACTTCTGATACCATATCTAGGTATTATGAGGTTTAGGGGATGTTCGGTTGCGGCTTAATGGGTTGTATTAGCCCATATGACTTATTTATACAATCATATCTAGTTGTTCGATATGGGCTTATTCTGTTAGACCATGGCTGAATTGTTCAGATCAAGAATAACATTAGTACTTTAGCCCCAGCCGTAATAATTTCCCATCTACCCTTGTACTAAAAAGCTACTTTTTCACAAGTGAAAACAAAAGCTACTCAAGATAAAAACCCTACTTCTAGAACCGCTCTCACAAACAGCCGTTTTATATGAATTGGTGCTCCTGTCGCCGGTGCTTCTCCATTGCCGGTTAGACTTTCTTCTCTCATCAGATCCATCACTCCCTGAATCAAAGAAATCGAGATCGATTGATTCCTCCTTGAATCAAAGAAATCTCGATGCATCCCTGAAACACCCTCTCAAATCGGCCCTTTTCTTCTCTGTAATCGATCTGCTGCTTCTTTGAAATCGATATGGTCCTCTCAGATCGATGTGCTCCTCTGGAATCGATTTCTCCTCCTTGAAATTGAGCTTCTCCCCTCGTTCTTTGCTTCTCTTACTTTCTCGATTTCTCGACGATAACAAGTAGGTGTTGTTGCTGCTAGTAATTTCATTCACGGTGTTTGGTGATAGGCATGAACAAAAAGAGTACCATAGTCCACAAGTACGAGTTTAATGGGGGAAAAACCAATTGTAACAAAAGGAGTTAACCATCAACCAAACATATTTAAGACTGTTTTTTTGATCTATATTAAACATTTTAAATGGTTATTTTATTTTAGACCTAAGTATAAACTGAAGAGTAAAATAATCATTTCTCACATTCAGACTGTTTATTCAGCACATCAATCGAACAACAATTTATCTATTTATGTATTTTTCGTCTTCTATTTTCGTATTTCTAAAAATATGTAACAAAAAGTTAAACCAAATTATTCTAGTCACCATATTTGGTTAATTTAGAATTATTAGAGGATGGAAGTAAAATTTGACTTTCTATGCTTGATATGCTACACATATACAAAAATATGCTCTATGAACATTTTATTACACAACTATGCTCTACGAACATTTTATTACAAAAATAGGATCTACCGACATTTTATTACAAATTTGCTCCGATTACAAAAATGCGCTTAACTACTAAATGACTTTGGTAAGTTTCGAGGTCAAAAGATAGCAAAACCTGCAAATTTTGGGCATCCAAGAGGTTCCAAACATGGGTTGTGGCCAAGGTCGCCTAATCCACTGGAGCAGCCATCTGATGCGAGGAACAGGCAAGAGAGCCAAGCAAATTGGCTGCAGCATGAGACGCACACGAGGTACAGGCGACTTGGCCCACGACATAAGTAACGGCGAAGGTCAGGAGCACCGATCCAGATCGGTTTAATGACCCTTTGCATACTATGATCACCATTTAACTAACATTTGCATATTCCCTCTATATTTGAAGTCTCATCCAAAAAAAGAGAACGATGATGACCGAAATAACTTGATTCAATTTACAGTTGCATACCGTTTAAAATACCGAAAACAAAAAGACAAAAGCAAAAGAATTATACAGATTTTAGCAGCTCTACACCCAACCCATCCATGTTCGTCAATCAAAAACGTCATCTTGTGCATAACCCACTTGTACAATCCGTATCCATACTGCAACGAGCATACAAGGGAACATGCATGTTCTCCGCTCCACAAGCTCTCGAGCCTTTCTTTCTTTTTGTACGTACTTGCCAAGAAGACTAAATCCTTTTCCGAGTCAAAACTCGAAAAATACTGTTCATCAAGGCTTTCTCTTCTCCACTTTTACATGAATATTGAACCACTTCTTCTTGGTTCCATCCTTTATCGATGGTGTCTTTTTATGATCTTTTATTTGATGCCCGTCTTCTTTCAAAACAACTCGTTTTTTACTTCTACTGCTACCGCTGCTACCACGTTTTGTTTGTGGGGTACTTGTGTATGCAGCATGTATTTCATTTCTTTGTTTAAGAAGGTCATCGATCTACAACGGGCAAATATAAACCATAAATCTTGGCGGAAATGCATAACTAAGAGAACATTGTTGCTATTTGAACCCTTTTTAAGTCAAATCAGAACAATGAAAATGTAAAAAGAGACATATAGGACTAAGGGCCTGTTTGTTAGCGGCTTAATGAGCTTAACGAGACTCGCAACTTATTAGGTCAACTATACATGATTGTTTGGTAGTGTCTTAATGATATAGAAAGTGGCTTATTCAGTAAGCTTTTAGGGGGAACCTTTATGCAGAAAGACAAGTTTTTTTTTTCAAACAGGTACCTCCCAATTAAAAACGTGTTATTTCCATAAAGAATCCTTCCAAATAAAAACCTTCCCAGTATATGTAGATAGATTATATCATACAAACATCTTTATCCCTAGGGTACTTAATGGAAAATCAACCAAAGAAACCTAAGGTTCATTTAGGATCCCTTTAAAAAAATTTGCACATTTTTTTGCATATGATAAGGATGTGCTTTTCAACTACTGCACACATTACCATTTGTACATAACCTTAAGGGGGTAAAATTGTCTTTTGAGGAAAGTTTTGCTAGGTGCTTTTGCAACTATTTCTTCCCCTATTAGAAGATGCTTTACTCAAAGGTGATGAAAGAGAGATTTTCCTTAAGAAGACAGTTTTACCCTTTGAAAATATTTACAAATGGTACCATGTGCAGCATTTAAAAAGTAGTTATCACATCCAAAAATAAAATTAGGATGTTAAAGGGACCACAATCTAGTGTTCATTTGTGCATTTATCCCAAGCTAACGAGTGATATGAACCCAAAGGCACACGGGTTACCGGAAGATCCCAACCTTCTTGGAGGTCGGGGTTCAAGCGAGAGTTTGTGAGTTTTTCCGTATTTAACTATTATATACTTCAAAAAGAAAAAAAAAATACTCACCGCTTGCATTTCTTGATCGTATCTGCTTGTCATCTCGGTGAATTGTGAAAGAACCTGGGGAATAAAAAGTTACATAAAGGCAGAGAAATAGAATATTTAGGCTAACCTGATTCTGTAAACCAACCTGTCTATATTCAGTTTCAAATTTAGAGATTTCCGTCCGTTTTGAAGAAATCTGAGCTTCAATGGCACGGAGATTCTCCTTCTCGTTTACAAAAGAAGCTGCACAAAGGACTTCAATTGTGTAGCTAGCACTTTTAAAGAAATTGTCGCCTACACGAATATTAAAGGGTAGGGTCAGCTACACATATTTGCAGATAGAACCAACAAAAGGATTTAAGACATATTCATATATCTAACCATAAACAGCAAATGTATGAAATCCAGCTTTTAATTCGGTAATTTCACATGGCTGAAACCCTTCTAGCTTTTTGAAGAAAGCAGTATCTGGATCCCTCTTAGCTGCCGTCTGGAGCCAACTCAAAAGTACATCAAAGAGAAGATAAAAGAAGCTGAAGCGAAAGATAGCTATGTGGCTCAACATTTACTCACCGTGCTAGATGGTGGTTCCAATCTATAGACCGGGAAACCAAGGAAATACATCCCGGCAGCCGTCACCTTTCCTTTTTTTGCACTATCTTCCTGAAATTAGAAAGGCAGGCCAAGGTCACAAAAGAAGAAGCTTTTTATTTTGTATCACGAATAATTGCTTGATTCTTCTAAAAGGACATCGTTCAAGATTGTTAAACTTAAATCTGTTTGATGTAAACAAGTTTATAGGAGAACATCTATACCTGCAGAGCGAGATTCAGTCCACCATTTTCATCCTGATCAAAATACAAAAGCTGCAAAAATAAAAAACCGAATAGTTAAATTATGAATATTAAAATAAATAGGAAATATGATTAGTTCTTAAAGTTTACTAACAAATAGTGTCTTGCTAAACATTTTATTCATAAATTTATGAATGAGCAATTTCAGGTTGCTTTTTCTGCATTTGCTTCGCCATAAGAGAGCATTGTGTTGATGAGATCACTTTATAATGAAATATCAAGATAATAATAACAGTGTTTATATGATTCATGTAACTATTGCATGAACTGTTGGTGATTTTAGTGTCATCAAATATTTGGTGAAATTGTGATTTACTTGAGATCGATTAAAGTGATAAGGCAAATAAAATGAGTTAGGAGGTGCGGAGTGCACGTTCACAAGTGTTGTCCCTATCACCTTAGATTGCCGAAAGGCGGGAGTCAAGGGGGAAGTGCCCCTGGCGGTTGGAAACCTTCTTGAAATTGTTCCCGAAATTGGTAAAAATTTGATTAGGGGACGTTTACCAAACACTTACCCGGGTAAGCGCTTACCAAGTCACATTACCTATCGGATGAATATGACAAGGACCAAATCCTATCCATTAAAGGTTATAACTTTCATGCAGTTATGTCTTAACCGTTTAAACCGCTTGTAATCGTCGATCTCTCATGTAAATACATAAAATGTGATCGGGTGAATATATATACATATACATACACACACACACACACACATATATACGAATTTGTGCCTTAATTAGTATATGAATTTTTCTGGATTATCCCAGTACTAATTTCGTTCAAAACCAAGGCACTATAGGGACGAAATATAGTATTTGGAAAGTGTCTTTCCATACACAATCCAGAAATCTGTCCAAGCTTTATAAAACCACAAACCCAGATTCCCCAACATAAACTGTAACATCCGGAAATTTTAGGTAAGTGAAATTCTAGGTTTTGTACTTATTTTACCCTAAGAATAACAAAAATTAAGTATTTTGGAGTTTGGATGTGATTGGGTATGAAGTTAGGGGTGAAAGGAGGTTAAATAACAAAAATCATCGCTCCCTAGCCGTGAGAAACGGCCCCGGCCGTGAAACCGGGCAGCACCTCGGAGCTGGAAGGAGATGGGCGCGAGCGACCCTGGCCATGCAACCTTGGGTCGCGGCGCCGAGGTTGCGTACGGCTCTATCAATTTAAACCCGAGGGTCGCAGCGCCGAGGTCGTTTACGGCTCTATCACTTTAAATCCGACTTTTTTGCTACTTTTCCTCATTTTCTCATCTCCTAACCCTTTTCTCTCTTCATTAAATTCGATTGGTGGAAGCTTACAAGTGCATTTATTGTTCATCTCCATACATATATTAGCTTCCAAACAAGAAGATTTCAAGTATAGATTCATCTTCTCCATTTTAGAGTTCTTACCAAGTTTCTAGGTTTTCTTTAAAAACCTAGCAAGTAAGTTTTAAATGTTTTGTAAAACTAGATACATGCCTAAATGCGTTCTTTAACTTCATTTCAAGCTTTAATTTCAAGTATTACATAATCATTTGGTGATTTGGTCACATACCCATATTTGATGAGCTTTTGTGTATTTTGGGGTAAATCTCTACATTGAAAATATGATAATGATTCTTGCTATGTAATTAGTCTATTTGGAATAGTTTAAATGGAACTGTTAAGACTCTCCAGACCATACAAGTGTGCGTCGAGCCCATGCGAAGGGTTTGACCAATAGCTACACAAACGGATATTACATTTTGGCCGACCCTTACTGCTCAACCTGACAGCGGACAGCTAATGCGTTCAATAGTGGACCGGTCAATTAGTCAATTGTGGGGGGTTGGTCAATTAGTCAATAAGTGACGTTAGTTGGTTGTTGGAAGAAGTATAAATAGAAGGAAGTAATCAATTGGATGCAACCCCTGGGAGAGTTCTTGGACTCTCAAAGGCCAGAGTGTCTCATAATCATTCAGTTATGACTTTATAATCAAATCTTGCCCTAAGTTTCTTGATAATCATTAGCAACTTGTAACATGAACTTGGTTCATTATCTTGGTATTTTCATGATAATCATATTTGTTGGAATCATTGACCTAAATTGGGGACTTTGTCTTTAAATGTTAGTTTCATGATTATAGATGAGTTTATAAACTTATTTAGCAACTTCCAAACATAATGAATGGGAAGCCATCTCAATATTGATTTGTTGGACATTTTCACTTGGGATTCATGACTAGATGGACTTTCAAGTAGGCACTAAGAAGGTTGGGTCTTAAAAGGGTAGGCACTAAGAACTACTAAACTTGAGGTGCTACCTTCGAGGTAGGCACTAAATGTATGTGAGCCTTGAGGTGTTATTCATGGGAATAGACACTAAGGCCAACCTATTCTTGAGGTGAAACTTCTTAAGGGTCATTGGACTCTTGGACTCTATACTTAGATATGGACATATGGTCACCTAATACCATTGGATGAGAGGCTTACTTTTGTGTTCACGTTACTCCCAACAAATACGGGTCTTCCCCGTTGTTCCAAAAAGGATGGTATATGTGAAATGAAGAATGTACTAATATAAATTCTCTTGGTTATTAATTCGAATCCGTTTCACTATACTATGATTATTTATCTTCTTGTTCATGCTCACTAGGCTTTTTGGCCTAACACTTGTTTGGTGTCGGCATGTATCTCAGGTCCTAAAGGTGGGGTTGCTTAGGTGGTCTTCTAGCCACCTTAGGGAGCTATGGGGGAGCATATTTAGACGCCATCTATTGGAATCCTTTTTGGTGGTTTAGGCGACACCCGGCTGTAATCTTATTCTCTTAAGGAATTAGATTAGGAGGTTGTTATCCTCAACCCATTTGTTACAAATTGTAATTAACTGGTGTATTTAAGTTTCCCTTTTTGGGAAAGCTCATACTTTGATATTTATTTATCATATTTCCGGTTCTCGTCGGAAATTTTTGTTGTCCCATTTCAGGGGTGTTACATAACCCAACCCTGCATCCACCATAACCAAAGTAGACCCATGCGACTCCCCTTTCAGAAACGGATCCTAAGCCTTCTAAAGGATGGGTTTGACCGCCCCCTGGTCGTGCTTGAACTGTTTCCCCCAATACAAAAACAACATCGACTCCGCAACAGCCTGGGCCCATCTCTCTAGAATTTGCAAACCACAGCGCTATTAGTCAACACACTGTTAGGTAGCGCTATGAAGTCACGTAGTGACTAGACCTCTGTGAAATTAAAGAATATAATCGGAATTGTTGGATACAATTTGGGTTTGAAGTAAAATACATGTACTAGGATTTTTTATGGGAAACAAGAGAATTGAGAAATGTCATGTCTCCTATAGGTGAATCCAAGTCCGTTCATTCATAATTTATGACAGTTTCTATAAGTCTAAGGAGGTGCTTGTAACCCCTTCTGGTATCCAGCGCCTAATCCTCTACTAAACGGGAATGAGTTCCATTATGCCCAACCAACCATCTTTAATCAATGTCATTCCCATTCCCGACTATCTAATACTAATACCCGCCCAAGCACCCCCAAAGAGAGCATGGATCCTAAGCAGATATTTAAGAATATGCACCAGTCTAGTCGATTCTAGGGATGAACAAATAACCAAATTAGAATCAAACCTTCTAGAATTATATGGCTATTCAACAAATCGCTGCCTCTCCTTTTTGGTCCTCTCTTAAGAAAAGATCCCACCCCAAGATATCAAGCCAACCACCTCCATCAGGGGCATTTTACTGTTGAACTGGAGTGCTCACTTCCTTTCCTTTTCTTTTGTGCTTCTTGCTGCTCCTGGTTTCTTGTCTTTGGGTTGACAACGGTTCAGAATTTCTGCTTCTCCCATGAGACACAGAGCAGCACAGACAGCAATCTCCCCCAGAGAATAAACCCACCCTTTTGGAGTTTCTTTTCTAAAGGGTCATCCCCGTCTTGATGTCTTCAATGCACGATCTTTTTTATCCTTTGTATTTTTCCTTGTTGGACAAATCTTTTGGGCTGTAATCACTTTAGAAAAGTTCAACTTTGTGCCCTTCAATTCATCGTTCATATTGGAAGTCAGCAAGAATCTTCCATTTATTCCTTTGGCCAATATGGGGATAATATTGGTTGAGATTTCAGCATATTATAATTCTCTTACTGGGAGATCAAAACTGCTATAAACTACATAGCACAAAACTCAAGCAGCAGATACGGAGAGTATATACAAGTTTCTAAATGAACAAACCAGTAAATTCACAAACCTTGAACTTGCTCTTGTCTGCTGATTGCACTCGACAAACTATTCCAGCCTGTGCTTCCTTCTCTGTTATCCTAACAGAATAGAAATGAGCACACTGCTTCTCAACCTGTTCAAAAGTGCAAAATTTCATGTGAACAATCACAATGTAGATAAAAGTAAAAATAGGGAGAGTAGTAAGCTACCTTTCTAGAAACAGGTTTCCCCAAACCAAGTGGTTGGATAGTGACTGTACCATTTATTGCCTCCTCCAAGACGGTGGCAGATACAACAGTTTTTATTGGTACTCCAAGTTTGCTGTGACAATAAGCATCGGAAAGAACCTCAACTTCAGATAGTGCTAGCATAAGCAAGTGGGTTCTTAACTTAACTAGCCTTTTGTAACAAAAAAACTACAAAAATAACCTAAAAATACTTATTTTTTTCAAATAACCACCCATTTCTCCTTTAGAATTGAGAAATGAGAAATGCCCACAAATCTGATTAAAAACTGAAATTGGCTGACATTCCCCCTAGTCCATGAGAAACCAAGGTACATGGGTCACATCCACTCAACTTTTGTCACAACAATGTCAGCCAATGTCAGTTTTTAATTAGATTTGTAGGCCATTTCTCATTTCTTTTTTCTAAAGGAGAAATGGGTGATTATTTTTGAAAATAATGTATTTTAGGTTATTTTTGTAGTTTTTTTTTTCAAAAGGCTAGTTAAGTTAAGAACCCTAAGAAAATGGCCTTCAGCCTAGCAGTATTGGAGCCTTTGGCCTCCTAGGAGGTCATGGGTTCAAACCTCACCAAAGGTGAGGAGGGTGTATGAGTTTATTTGTTGCATTTGTTGTATATAAATGTTATATACTTCAAAAGAGAAAAAGAAAAAAAAGGGCAGGATCAAGAATCAGGGTGACGTCAAAAGACCTAAAGATTGCAGCAAACATGGTATTCATAGCTCCCAAACTCGAAAGATCCAGCTCCAAATCCTGGCTTTCAGCTTCAACAGCCTGAGCACAAAGCATGAATTATAAATCCATAATTCTATATTAAAGCCAATAATGAAATGGCCAAGGACAAGCATGAATCCAGAATTGGTTCCATCATTCCGTGGAATATGAAGACTTGCGAGCCCACCTCAAAACCATCACTGTCGTACTGGTGCCGTTTATCTGGATCGGACAATATATTATACGAATAAGTTATCTCCTTAAACATATCAGCTGCTTTAGAGTCATTTGCGTTTTTGTCTGGATGGTACCTAGGGACGAATACATCTATAATTAATACATGTAAGCAATAAAATTTATGCTTTTGAATCTCAAAAGTTAAATCTGTAGCTCAGTAAGGTGCCTGGCGCAAATCAAACCAAAACAAATTAAATAGAAATTCGAAAATCCAGATTATATATTTACAGGTTGTCTCATATAGTGAAAAGCATGTAGTAGTACACATGGAATAAGGTTTAAGAAGTTCGCAATGACGCAGACTAAAGGATATCAACTGAAAATTGCCAACCAAATAACAAACATACAAACATGATTGACTTGGTTGCAAATTGTTATCTTGGCTTGATTATCTTCACAATTTACTAAAAAGAAAACTCATTTATTTTGAAAAGGATAGTTCTTGAGTAAGACTTATAGCCAAGAAGCATAACCAATGAACTGTGAACAACCACTTTTATATGGACTACTTTCAGCAACAAAATTGGTGTGCTATTTGCATACTCGGTCAGAGCTAGGGGCATTTTTAGAACAAGAAGTAGTGTGAGCCCAGAGGCATGACCAATGAATTGTGAAGAACTACTTTTATATGGATTACTATCTCCAACTAAACTGGTGACTGTTATTCGCAGACAACTCAATCAAATTAGGGTATTTATAGAACAGGAATGCAAAATGCATGCATAAAACCATAATTGAAACAGATGGCCTTTCATGTGGAGATTCTTAAACACCAATGATAAATTATAGCATTGCATTCTACAAAAGGTGGCAAGTAGCTACATCCATATATCATCAACTTAGATATAGGTCTCTATTGGTTCTTGGAGCACTCCAGCTTAACATGCAAATAACAAAAAAAAACATATGATCACAGTAGCAGGTGCTCCTTCAAGTATCAAAATAAACAAATGATGACAATGTGAATGAACTGAAATAGATTCAACATCACTCGCCAATTTTTAACCATAACAGCTCAGCCATAAACAAAGACAGGTTCTCCATTTGAATGGCATACTGGGAAACCTTTAGCACAGCTTTTTGGCAATACTCTGTCAAATCTCTTAATAACAGTGATAAGCAGCTGGATATAAAAATCTCATGTTCCAGAAATAACCACAGTTCCTGGAAGACCAATAATTTAAACCTTCCTCCAAGTAGCATCCAATTCCACCGTTAATAGAAGTAATTCACATTAAAAAAAAAAACTTAAATTCCCTTTTGTCATAGGGGGAATACACACTTCTACATAGAAGTAAATCTTCTTTTCTTCATTTTGTAACAAATTGTGTGCCATCTTTAAGACACTTGGAAGAGTTCATGCATATACTATTTGGTTTTGGACAGTTGAAAAAACAATTAGGAGGGTGGATCAAAACCCAAATATTTGTTTAGTAATATGAGAAAGACAAAGAAAACATATGAAACAGATAAATTATATATGGATATACAACTAATCATCATCCACGCAATGTATCTGTATCTAATAACATGCCATACACAGATCAATCAATCATGAAATGAAAAAACCACTTGAAACGATACAAAATCAAAAACGTAAAAACATACTTCAAAGCCAATTTACGGTAAGCGCTTTTGATTTGTTGATCTGTGGAGCTGCGAGAAACACCAAGAACCTCGTAAGGGTCTCTCCTCAATTGATTTTCTTCTCCATTTTTCTCAGATTTCGATCTATGAGCCGGCATTTTCAAGAATTTTGACAATCAAAAAACTCAAACTCGCCTAAAAACCCTAAAATGCCTCCAAGAAAAACGAAGCTTTCTTCACACAAAATTTGAAATTCCCAGAAATTTATTACGATAACGAAGAGGAAGAAGAAAAAGGCATTAACATTTGGAGAAACCCTTGCAAGATAGCGGATCGCAGCCCCCTTTGATTTGCTGGCAGGGCTCCCTCGTTGAAGGAGAAGATGTATAATTCTTTTTATGGGAAAACAAAATTAGAAACAAAGAAATGGAGGGGAAATTAGTTGGAACTCTCATGACATCCAAGTTCTAATCCTATTAAATGTTACAATATACGCCCTTCTTATTTTGAATATTACACTTTCAGTCCCTCTGTTTTCTTTGATGATTTTTCATCCCATACGATACAATTTGAGCAAAACCGAGTCGTCCCCAAGCAGAATCATTACCCGAAATATTGTCTATGAAACAATATACAAAAGAACAAAGCTCTAAATTGAATTGATTCCTGCAAATTGAATAAGAACACATAAATGTTACATCAAGAACTACTGATTGCACGTTTTACAAACACATAAAAGAAAAGGTATGATGTAATCTTCTAGCGTATCCCTACCATACTGGTCCTAGACATGACATTGTGGTTGTACTGTAGCCATTAGATGATTAGGGTTGATCCTAGACACCACCCACCTGCCTCTGGGATACAAATTACCTTCGGAATTTGAATACCACACTTCAGTTCCTCTGTTTTCTTTGATAAATTTTCATCCCATACGAATACAACGGTTTTAGCAAAACCGAGTCATGCCCAAGCATAATTGTTACTTAAAATTCATCTATCGAACAAGATACAGAAGAACGAACCCCAAGATTGAATTAATTCCTGCAAATTGAATAAGAACACAAAACATTACATTGAAGACTACTGATTGCACGCTTAACAAATACATAAAAAGGATATGACGTCATCTTCTAGCGTGTCCCCATCATACTGGTCCCCGACCTTGTAGTTGTAGACTAGCCATTAAGATGATGGATATCTTTGCAAAATGAATTAGATGATTATGGTCGACCCTAGACACCACCCACATGTTCCCTAGGACACAAATTACCTTGCTCATTATGATTATGAGACTGGTACGATAAGAGAGCTCCAGATGGCGGTGGCATACTCTTTTTCTTGCACGAGGTTTGACATCATGAAAACTTGGCAGCCATCACGATGAAAACTGAAGAGACAACCATTTACAAAAGAAATTGTAAAGAAAAAGGTGAAACTAACCCCTTCATAGGCCATGTGTAACTTCACGTTGAGGCAAGCTTGAATGACTAACAAATGATTGAGCACGTTGTCCCAAACCCGCTCATTTACCTCTTTGGTTAAGGCAGTGAAATGATATGCATGCCATATATCGGAAACTAATACTAATCAAAGAACGAATAAACTGCAAACTTTTAAATTATTATAATTTCTAAGTTCTTAGATATATAAACTCGAATATTTATAAATTTAATTTACATATATGTATTATATATATATATATATATATATAGGCCTATTCAAGGGAGAACTGAGTTGTTTGTGATAACTGTGAAAACCAATATTAACCACAAATCAATAGATAAATTAGGAAATTTATAAATTTGGTAATTTTAAATTAAAATCTTAATGCAAGGATATTTTTGGTATTTTAAAACTCTCCTCTCTCCGGCCACCGTTCTCCGGCCTCCGKCCACCGTCCTCCGGTGATACCACTATGATACCACTGTGATACCTAAAAATATTGACTCTGTTAGACAAAAGATACATTGTGATACCTAATCATATATAAGATGCATAGTGATACCACTTGTTACATCTTCGATCGATCATACAAACGACATCAATGTGATACCCAAGCACATATATGATGCATTGTGATACCATTGTAGTATCACCGGAGGACGGTGGCCGGCGAACGGTGGCCGGAGAGAGAAGAGAGGAGGAAGGAAAGTTGTAAAATACCAAAAATATTCTTGCATTAAAATTTTAATTCAAAATTGCCAAAATTATAAATTTCCTAATTTATCTATTGATTTGTGGTTAATATTGGTTCTCACAGTTASCACAAACTAATTAGTTCTCATTTGATTAAGCCCTTATATATATATATATATAGAGAGGAGTGATCATATGAAAACCGCCCTCATTTGTGTAAACCGTGCAAACCACCTTCATCTTTCGATTTCATTGTTTAATCTTATGAAATTTTTTCATGAAATTGTTTAATCTTGTGAAATTKTTTCATATAATACTTTTTTTGATGAAGTTGTTTCATATATGGTTGTGAAATTGTTTCATATAATAYTTAATGAAACTGTTTCATGTATTTCTCTAACATTAATGAAACTGTTTCATGTATTTCTCTAAAATTAAAATAATGAAGATGATAATATCTATGATTAACACCCTCCACAATAAAAATGATTAATCAACCTCTCATAATTACAAAAAAAAAATGAACAAAATGAAAAATTATGATTGGTTGAATGCGGTTTGCACGGTTTGTATAAATTGAGTGGTTTGCATTTGATCGTTCCCTCATATATATTTATATATATAAACAAATATAGTTGTGAATAATTTGACAATATAAAATAGCGATACGGTTATCGATGTAAATGGAGGGGAATGATAAATGTTGGATAATTCAATAAGATAGCAGCTTTTAAGAACAATGCCAAACAAGTACGTTTCATCAAATTTTCAAATCATTGCCTCGTGATACTTCAAGATGATGTTGCTAAAATAAAAAATAAAAAACCCGTTAAAACCGATGAAACTACGTTAAATTGAATTGTTTTTGACGGTTTAAGCAATCTTATAATAAAGTTTAGTTTGAAAAATAGCCGAAATTTTTGGTTCAGTTCGGTTTGTGGTTTCAATGTTTTCTCGAATAATTTGGATTGAACCGACCATGAAAATACACATAATGTTAGTTATATTTAAGTATTGTTTGGCAGTTGTTGAATGGTTTGGTGCAGAATGATTAAGTGGTCAGAATGATTAAGAAGCTTTTATAATATAGCGCAAAATGAAATCTAATTGTTTGGTAATTATTCAAAATGAAATTCAAGTGCTGAATGGTTAAGGGAGGTCCAAGAAACAAAACCATTTAGAATGTTTTAGAACCATTAAGAGATAGATTTTTTTTTGTCAAACAAGATTTATCTCTTAGCGATTCAGAGACTGCTTATTAATGAAACTATTAAGATGTAAACAAACAACCTCTTAGTTTTTATGTTGTAATCTCAACTTTTATGACTCAATTATAAAATAGTCTTTCCAAGACATTAAGTCTTTAGTTTCAATTGTCCATGATCCCTAAATCGACAAAATTCTGAAATTCATCAAAAATCATCGTTCAACTTGCTTAATATTTGTCCAAGATTCCAATTATAGTTGTTGGACTTCCTTAATGTTTTTTTTTTAGTCTAAAGCTGATGGTAGGTCCAAACGCCCTAAAATGTCCAGACCATACTGTCTCTTTATGGTTTGTTTTAACCAGTTTGGTCAATTGCTACGAAACTGCTCGGTTTTGAAAATTTCATAAACTGCCATTGCGGTTTGGGAGTTAAACCGCTTGAACCAGACCACAAGCACCCCTAAATATTAGCAAAAGCTCCAAAGGATAGGAAGGTATGAAATAAAGTATTTGATTATTTATTTCCATCATTAAATTAAATATGTACTCAGATATTGACTTATGAAATAGAGACGTAAAAGCATTTGTTATATCTTATTAAAGTTAAAACGTTTTTCTTTAAAGAGTTTGAGATGCTAAAAATAAAAACGTATGGGTATACAAGTAATTTCAAATATCAAAAATTAAAACAATAATGTAATCATAGTTAAGTGTAGATCATACTTTTTTTTAGTTTAACAAATTAATTTCAAAGTTTGATTAATATAATTATAGATTCAAAGTTATCTAGAAGGAGGTGATAAATTAATCCTTAAATGATTGCCCATACTTGATCAACTCTTGGTTTGCTTGGATCCTGTTTGAAAGAATATATAAATATATATATATATATATATATATATATATATATATATAGGGTTGGGTTCACGTGAGACCAGCCTGTTTTCGTGAGACCCGTGAGACCACATTTTTACACGTAAACTTCACAGCAAAAACGCTGTGAAGGTTTAAAAAAAGTCGAACCTTCACAGCAAAAACACTGTGAAGGTTTTAAAAAGTCACATTCACAGCAAAAACACTGTGCAAGGTTTAAAAAAAGTCGAACCTTCACAGCAAAAACACTGTGAAGGTTTTAAAAAGTTACCTTCACAGCATTCTGCTGTGAAGTTTCAAGTGTAAAATGCTGGTCTTACGGGTCTCACGAAAACAGGCTGGTCTCACATGATCCCAAGTCTATATATATATATATATATATATATATATATATATAGAGAGAGAGAGAGAGAGAGAGGAGTGATCAAATGCAAACCACTCAATTTGTACAAACCGTGCAAACCACCATCATCCGTCAATTTAATTGTTTAATCTTGTGAAATTGTTTCATATAATATTTTTTTTGATGAAGTTGTTTCATATATGGTTATGAAATTGTTTCATATAATACTTAATCAAATTTTAATGAAACTGTTTCATGTATTTCTCTAAAATTAAAATAATGAAGATGATAATATTCATGATTAATACCCTCCATAATAAAAATGATTAATCAACATCTTATAATTACAAAAAAATGAACAAAATGAAAAATTATGATTGGTTGAATGAAGTTTGCACGGTTTGTACAAATTGGATGGTTTGTATTTGATCGCTCCTCTGTATATGTATATATATATATATATATATATACACATGCAAAAGGTCGTGTGAAAATGAGAATGAAAGTGAGAAGCGTAAGAAGAGATCTGGACTCTTGATCTCCTTTAATGTCAAATCCACCATTGAATCATGCTTGATACGGGCATTGATCAAGTGCATCTCATCCTAATGTGCATCAAATGATGGAGATCACTTTTGATTCTTCTCACCTCAACTCTCCTTATATATATAAAGAGAGAGAGAGAATCGATTCTAAATGAGAATAATGACCAAATAAAAAAACACGAGAAATACCAAATCGCATGTGACGACTAGGTCGCCTGTGCACCCATGCATTAACCATGTTCTATAATCACATGCGACTTCAATGCAAAATCACATGCGATTTGACCGTTCTCGTCTTCTCTTATTTTGATCATGTTCTCGTTTAATAATCTCTCTCCCCACACCCACCCCCATATATATATATATATAAATAATTTGAGATTGTATCAAAGTAAAAGTTACGGTAAGCGTGATAAAACAAAACCTTAATCAACATCCAGTTACTTTCTTCGACTTATTTCTATCATTTTCATTAACCTGTTCCCATCATCTTCGTTAACCTATTTCTATCACCATTCATAAAACTAAACTTTAACAAATTCATACTTTTAAAAATGATTAAATATATGCAAAAAAAAACATCTGCGAATGTAAATAAAAATGAAGATTAGCATACATTAACATTTCGTATTAATCTATCTTAACTTATTTTAGCTTATGTTAAGTCTACTAATATTTAATTACAATATTTCAATAATTATCACAAAAAAATTATTTCTCACGCAATCCTATTTCAATAATATATATATAAAAAAAACTAATTTAAAATAAAATAAAATAAAATAATAAAGAAAAACCCATGAAAAAGAAAGGTTCCCTAATCTTTGGTTCTCTGCTAAAGAAACCCTAGTAATCAAGCAACATAATTGATACTAAATCATGTTTTTTTTTTTTTGCATTAATCAAGTACTAATTTTAAACCATTGGCTACCCACCGTACAATAAATAAATAAATAAATAAATAAAATAAATAAATAAATAAAATCTACTCCAATTCTTCATCATCCTCAAAAGATGATACAAAACAAATGTTTGAATATATATTAGTTTCAAGACCATACTAATTTACTTACATATGATCATGAGAAAAATCACGTGATTTTCTCAAGAAATCTGTTAGTTTCTCGAGATGCAAACATGGGTTTCTGGTTTTACATGATGGAGTTGGAGCTCAAACTCAGCTGAAGATCCAAACGTGCATAGTTTTGCTTCAAATCGATGGGTCGAGGTGAAGGTTTCATGGCAACAGGCCTATAGTTCTGTCTTGATCTATCTACATGCGTAAGAGTGAAATTACATGGATCTCTAAACGACAACAAATCATCGTCGTATTGACTAAAACTAATACTAGACTCGAACTCTGGACCATAATAACCATGAAAATCAACATTAGTCCCGTGTTTATTATGGGTATAGGGTTGGAGGTAGTAGTTGATCCGTGCCCTTCTTGCTTGTAACTGCAACCGTTTCTTCTTCAATCTTTCTTTCTTGTGCGCATTCTGATGACCTCCCAAGGCTTGCGAGTTTACAAACTCCTTGAAACAATACTGACACTCAAACTTTTTTATCTCTATTTGAAGATTCTTTTCCATCGTTGTTGTTGTTGATGATGAATTTACGCTTTCGTCCCCTTCCACTGACCTCAAATGGTTGGTTTTGAGGGTACCCGGATGCAACTCAAACCCAAATAACCTTACTTTTTTCTCGACACATGTTTGTGTCGAGTGCTGGTCACTCGCTTCTCCTTCTTCCCACGTCGATGACAGAAGATCAGAAGCAATTTTCCCCATTTTCTTGAAAATGTATGTTGTAAATTAGGGTTTGAATTTGATGTACCAAAATGGGGTATTGCTTCTCTTCCCTTTTATAGGAACTAGAAAAAATGGTTCCTTTTTTTTGTTATGGTGTTTTTTTTATAAATGTGTACATCATGCATTATTATTTAAAAACATGATGAAAGGTAGAGAATATAATTATAAAATAAAATAAAATAAAAAAAGAAAGAGAGAGGAAATAGTCAAGATAGGGGGAGGAAGGGCGTCCAAAAGCAATATTTGTTGAAGATCTCCTCCACCTAAAGTAGGAGACACACCTTAAATTATGAGTTTAATACCACTTAAAAAAAAGGCTATTTTTTATTTTTAAAATTATTTTTTCAATTTATATATTTTCCCAAAAAATAATATTTAATATTATACATTACAAATAAAACCAAAAAAGCATATCATATATTTCATTCGAAAGTAT
>NC_037540.1:2148989-2152642 GCF_001531365.2 Cynara cardunculus var. scolymus
CTAAATATAATTAAAATAAAAAATAAAAAAAATGCAATTATGGTATCATATATTCCATATATTTAAAGTTAATATTTAATATTAAATAATTAATAATTAATATTTAATGAGAAAAACAAAAGTCAAAGAAAGAGGGGGATGTTCATGTATTCACCTGGAAAGAAAGAGGTCATCAACTGCAGCAAATCTAGTGCTTTTTTAAACATTTATTATTTCTTTTTTTAATATTACTTTTCTTGACCAACAAATTAGTGGATTAATTAAATACTATTTTGCATAATCTTTAATATATTCCTCCATAATGCTATAATTAAGTCAAATGTGGTTCTAATTTCTTATTTATTGATGCTTTTCATTTTATAAACTAACTGATAAGTTAATTATTTCAGTATAATCAAGTTAGCTGTTGATGAGTAAAATTTAATCAGGATTGGTAAAAGTTAATTGATAATAATATAAAATAAACTATCTGAAGTAATTTTTTAAAAAATTAGTTCATGATTTATCATACAAGGGTTTTTTATAAGCTTAAAAATAAGTTAATTTATGATTATTAAATTATATATATATATATGTTTATAAAATATGGGAATTACATTGTTCCTAAAATTTGGCTCTTTTTAAATTTGTATGTGTGTTTAACATACTATGATGGATGTCTTTCAGAAATAAAATTTGTATATGTGTTTAACATATTATGATGGAGTTACATTGTTATTTGTTCATTGGTGAATATTGTTAATCAGTCACACATACGTACTCATTCATGTATGTATCTACTAATGAACATTTTTCGTATGTGTTATATTTTCATTGATGAACAATGTTCATAAGCTATTCATATATAACAATTGTTCATTAATTCACACCATTCATAAGTTACATATTACATATTAATAAATGAAGAAATAATTAAAGCTTGGTGACGGTTTCAAAATTATTGTGTAATTATCGGAAAAGTAATTAATGTTAAAAGAAATTTTCCTTTTTTTTTTCCCAAAATTACCCTTTGTTTATGATTGTTCACCCGTGTTTAGTAAACATCCTTTTTTAATTTGCTACAAAAATTCTATGATGAAATTTGTCCAAGATTCAGAAAATATTAAAATTAAAAGGGTAATAATGAAAATTATATCATAAAATCTTTTAATATGATTACACAATCATGATTATCATTATCTAATAAACGGTTAATCACATGATTATCACACCCATATCACATTATCGCTTATATCAACACGATTTGGTGTGATTTGGGTGTGATAATCATGTGATATTCATACAATTATCACATTATCGCTTATATCAACACGATTTGGTGTGATTTGGGTGTGATAATCATGTGATTATCACACAATTATCACAAGGATTCCGCTCGGCTAGGATTAACTTAGAAAATCGGCTACCGATTTGGTGTGATATGGGTGTGATAATCATGTGATATCACTATCATAATAGCACACTCGTTTTGATCATGATTTCGATCGGTTAGGATTAGATGATCACACATTTATCACAACGATTACGAACGAAATCTACTAAACGATTTGGTGTGATATGAGTGTGATAATCAAGTGATATCACTATTATAACATCATTTGCGCACTCAATTTGATCATGGTTTCGATCGGTTAGGGTTAGACAATCACACATTTATCACAACGATTACTCATGGTTTCGATAGGTTATGGTTACACTTGATTGATCATGGTTTCGACAGGTTATGGTTACACAATCATACAATTATCACAAGGGGAGAGAAGAGAGTGGAAACGAACGTGCAGGAAAAAAAAAGATAATTATGACTAATTAAAATAAAATAAAAATTATAAAAATTAATTAATTACATTATTGTCCTTATTAATTTATTTATATTTAATATAAGTTAATTTATTAATTAAAAAAGTTTGAGGTTCTCGTTTGAACCTCCACACACACACACACACACACACACATATATATATATATATATAGGGTATATTTCTTTTACAACCTTGTGTATTTGTACAACCCTTGCAACCTCCACACACACACATATATATATATATATATATATATATTATCTTTTTGTCTTTGGTGTGAAAGAAAATGATAACATCTTTTAAAAAATATATAAAAATGACAAATGTGAAATCGTTCGACCTCTTCAAAAGCATTATCATCTAAAAATCGAATCCAAACTATTCTAGCTACATTTGTAATAATATATACATAAATAAAAAAAATAAAAAAAAAAATATATATATATATATATATAGGAGTGTTCAAATAAAAACATGTTTCATTTGTGTAAACCTTGTAAACCAATCTTATCCATTCATTTTCTTGATCAATGACAAAGATTAGTTTACTTTATTTTAGAAAATTAAAAATATATATATATTAAAAAATTATTTTATTTCAACAGTAAGGGCAAAAATGGTAAACAAAATTTAACATTTGGTAACATCATTCTAGATATTAATGATACTATTTTCATTTTTTTAAAGCAATATATTATTTTTAACTTTAAATCACATCTATCAATAAAACATATAAAAAAAATGAATATAATACACCGTATTCAATTATATGGAGTGAATCGTTTTAAATTTTGAATTACATTATATGAACGAAATTGGTTTCACCATGAAAATGTTTCGGTTCACATAATTTTTTTGCAACAAGACTCGGTTTCATGTTCATGAAACCTGTTTCATTTTCCTTTTCATAATTTATTTTCAAAATGCACCGGTTTCATTTTCCTTTTCATCAACAAAATGGATCAATTACACCATCAATTCAACGGTTTCACCATAAAAATGTTTTGGTTCACCCAATTTATTTGCAACATGAACCGGTTTCACGTTCATGAAACTTGTTTTATTTATTTTTTTCATAATTTTTTTTCAAAATGCACCGGTTTCATTTTGCTTCTCATAAAAAAAATTAACTAGACCATCAATGCAACGGGTTCACCATCAAAATGTTTCGGTTCACATAATTTCTTTGCAACATGAACCGGTTTCACGTTCATAAAACCTGTTTCATTTTGTGGATTTTTTTTGTTCATCTACGTTTTAATGATTTCATTCTATAATTCAATTGTTTCATCAAGACACGTTTCATGATTATAACTTATGACAATATATAAAATCCAAAATTTTAATATTTTAATATAATTAAATATTTAAATGTTACCATTTATATAATTTCATTTATTACGTTTCCTTAATTAAGATTTATTAATTACTTTCATATTTAATAGAAAATATTGTAAATGACCGAAATACCCTTATTGATTAAATTTAATTTGAAAAAAAAAAAGAATTTTCCTATTGGTCGAAATTGGTTTATACGGTTTCTTAGAAATGCACGGTTTTCATTTGAACGTGCCCCCATATATATATATATATATATATATATATATATAAGGTTATGTTCACGTGAGACAAACTTGTTTTCGTGAGATACGATTTTTACACTTGAAACTTCACAACAAAATGTTGTGAAGATAAAAAACTGAACATTCACAGTAAAAACACTGTAAATGTTACCTTTACAACGTTTTTATTGTAAAATTTCAAGTGTAAAAAATAATATATAAGTCTCATAAAAATAGACCGGTGTTACGTGATCTCAGATCTCTTTGTGTATATATATATATATATATA
>NC_037540.1:2153987-2205085 GCF_001531365.2 Cynara cardunculus var. scolymus
TATATATATATATATATATATCTGCGTTTGAAGAAAAAACGAAGCTTGTTGTTAAATAATTTATAGTCAAATATGGGTCTTAATCTATATTATATTAAAATAACCGTGGACTATTCGTTGGGTGAGAAGTTTTCTTGTTAATTGACAACGTTTATTACTAAAAAGAAAGAAAAAACGTCTTTTTTGCACGTAGGAAATTTTTAATAATTTTTCATTTAATTAAAATCTTTATTTGATAGTTATAGATTCAATTCGTTATGCGAGCCGACTAATTCCATGGCGAGTGCCCGCAAGGTTTGAACATCCGTGGCCATAAGGGGATTTTTATTTCTCCTTATATTCGAACCTGGGAAATCCAGACACTTTTGACCTTTGGAGTCTAAGTTCAAACCAATCGGACACCACTCTTGTAGTTGTATATAAGATTTTTTTTTTAAATTGTTTTCTTCAATCTATAAAATTAATTATTTGATATACAATTCTTGTTATTGGATTATGGTGGATTAGGGACATGTTTGGGTGGGTTGGTTAATTGTTTTGATTGGTTTTGTTCTCCCTTTTAAATAATCGAACTTTATTTAACCTCATTTACATTTAGAGTAAATTACGAATTTGGTACCTACGTTTTTTCGTCTCTGTAGTTCTAAAATTACAAAATAACCATCATGGTTTGTAAAAACTTCTGGATTTGATCTTTCACTCTAACAACCGCTAAAATATTCCATTAAATGAGAACCATTTCACCGAATTTATTCGTCTTTTTACCCAATCAAAAACCCACAAGAACCAAACTCACTGATTTTGAACTGATAAAAGAAAAATAAACTCGATAAAATGACAAAAATGCCCTCATTTAACATGTTCTAAAAAATCGAAAATCGACATTTTTAAATACTTAATTTTTGAGCCTTATCAAACAAATGTAATGGTAGTTAAATAATTATAGAAAATGGAAATATCTTGACTAAAAAGATTTGTGTCGATCATAAATAGTTGTTTGGAATTTTCAAAAGTGGAAATAACTAAAACGTGGATGGATATTATTTTAACAACTTATAAATTTTCAAAAAAGTATTATTTTATTTTTTAATATATAGTTTTTAGAATTGTCTTTTTCAAAATATAATTAAAAACGTTGAAATAATGTTACATATTTCTTAAAAATAGACTAATGTTGAAACTTTGCACAAATTTATTAAAAGAAACCACAGTTGTTCACGATTTATTCGATAATATAACGATAATAGTACGGTTTTGACGAGTTGATGGTAATCAAATGTCTTCACTTTCTCTCGGGGCTGGACCCATATGGAGTGATTGGTGACACGGGTTATCGTTTTGTACTTCTGTCGTAAAGGGGGAAAAATTACGTTTCTGAATGGTGCTACTGTATTGTTTTATTTGGTGTCACTATATAGTTTTTGGAACTGACAAGTTAATATAAGGTTTTAATGGTTGTGATGGTAAATGATTTTGCTTCTGTACAAATGACTCGGTTTCGAGTCCTCTATTTGTCAAATTTGTTGTTTTTTAGCTTAAATTTTACTGTTTTTTATATACCTATTGTGTTTTTAAAAAATATATGTAGACCGCTCTAAGTAAAGACAATGAATCAACCAACAAATCTATACTAATATAGTAAAAAGAATAGATTTTTTTATAATCAAATGGTACCACCTATTGAACAAGAATTTGGGTTCAGCTGACCATCTCTACCTTCTCCGATCACTTCTTCCCCCCATCCAACTCTTAGGGTGTGTTTAGTGTCTAGGACAGGACATGATAGAACAATTGTTCAACGTTTGGTAAGATAAAACTGGACATAACATAACAAGTAGAATGGCCAATTTACCCCTAATGAGTTGTTTATTTTAATTAATTTATGTAACTCATTAAATTATAATAAAATATTTATTTTTTATAACAAAACATATCATTTGAAAGTTTTCGTCAAAACATCAAATAAAAAGTTTATATAGTTTCCGATTTTTATTTTTTATCTCTTTCCTACATTTTTTTATTATTATTAATATATAATAAATTACATAAATTAATAAAAAATATAAAAACCGTATAAAAATAATATTTTGAGAACAGTAAAATGAAAGTTTAAGAAACATAAAATAAAATAAATAAAACTTAAAGAATGAATAAAATGTAAAAAGGAGACATATTTGATGGTTTAGATAGAATTAAGTTTTATTTTGAGGTAATATTGGTAAAATATAAGTCTTGTTCCATCTTGTTCCATGGGGTAGATGTGGAACAAGCTTGTTCCACTCTGATCCTATCTGTTTCACATAAAAATCATGCTAAACATAAGACAAAGATCTCTATCCTATTCTTATCAAATGCTAATGTACGTATGTGTCCACAAGCATGGGCGGATGGAGAACGTAGTGGTAGGGGGCAAAGGCCCCCAACAAATCCATTACCTATACCCGAGCGCGTATTTGTTGTTTTGTGTTTAGTGTTTTGCCTTGATCTGGAGGGTCTCCCCCTCCCTATCAAAAAATTCTTTTTACCAATATTACAACAAAAAAAAAAAAAAAAAAAAGGCCCCAACAATTAGAAGAATGTGCCCCCAGCCTTGACTAAGCTAAAATTCCTATAATGCATATGAATGAGATTCGAATGACCCCATCTTTCAAGTCTCAATTCATTTGATTTTTGTAATTTTGTTTGCTGTAATGTACTGATTTAATAAACCATTATTGTTGTTTTTTACATTTTATTGTAATATCAGATATTTATATCTGTTGTTATTTATTTATCAGTAGTTTTCTATTTGCTAAATATTTTTTGATTTAGTGTTCTTGAAGTTGGGTTGATTAAAGTTGAGTACCAATTATCATCCGGAAATAGAGAGTAAACGGACAATTCAGACGTTCGAAGACATGTTGCGCGCTTGTATTATCGATTATCGGAGGTTTGTGGGACGGATATTTACCTTTGATTGAATTTTCTTATAACAACAGTTATCATTCCAGTATTCAAGTAGCACCCTTCAAGGTCCTGTACAACAGAAAATGTAGAACACCGACAAACGTTAGTCGGACCGAAAATTGTTCAGTTAATGGAATATAAGGTTGGCCAGATTCATGGACGGTTAAAGATGGCTCGGGTGTGACAGAAAAGCTACGCCGACAAACGTTGTAAACCAATAGAGTTTCAAGTCGGGAATAGTGTGATATTGAAAATATAGTCGTGGAAAGGTATTGTTCATTTTGGTAAGAGAGGTAAGTTGAGTCTGAGGTACATTAGTCCTTTTGTGATCCGTGATCAGATTGGTGAGGTAGCCACAGCTTAGAACTTCTGTTAGAATTGAGTGGTATTCACAATACCTTTCATGGTATTCTCAAATAACGATGTTTATGTTTTGCCCCTTGGATATAAATCATACATCAGACACGTTGATGCTATCTTTTATTACTCTTTAATTTGACATCGACTTTTGATGATGTAATTCATTTGCCGTTTGTTTATTAATATATCATTAAATATATTTGAACATGTAATTTGAATTCCTAATCATCAGAAAATCTTAATTATTTTGACAAAACGTATTGAATTTTCAAACAGAATAACTTAATTAAAATAATTACTCGTTCAAACTTTAACAATAAGACAATTTCGAATACTTATAATCATGCATGCAATAATTATATTGAACAAAAATAATATATAGGGTTGGGTTCATGTGAGACCAGCATGTTTTCGTGTGACCATTTTTTTACACTTAAAACCAGAGACAGATGTAACATACAAATGGTGGGGGGATGGACCCCCATTAAGAAAAGAAAAAAAAATCTTAATTACTTAGGTTAAAATCAATTTTTCCTTTAACTTTCTAGCGGTCCTCCAGTAATTTCCGACCTCTTCCCCCATCAACAAAAAAAATTACCCTGAAATCAACAAAAAAATATCTCAAAATCAACAACAAATACATAAGAAGTCCCTCGAAATTGACAAAAAAAACTTAAAAATCTCTTGAAATCAACTGAAAAACTTTAAAAATCACTTGAAACGATAGAATTGGGCTAAAAATACACCAGACAACTTTACGAGCCTTTAATCTAACTTAAAGGTGCCCCCACTAGGCAAAAATTATGGATCCGCCACTGTTTGGAACTTCACAGCAAACACTGTGAAGGTAAAAAAAAACCGAACTTTCATAGCAAAAACATTGTGAAAGTTACCTTCACAGAGTTTTGTTGTAAAGTTTTAAGTGTAAAAAAGTGGTTTCATAGATCTCACGAAAACAAATTGATCTCACGTAATCCCAAGTTTATATATATATATATATATATATATATTCTGAACCCTTGGATTAGATCTACATTACAAGTTTTAATTGTAATGTCACAGATTAATTGTACCATATATTGTCTCTTTATTTTATCTGAATTGATGGTTTTAAAACGCTTCTGATAAATAAGGTATTTGATCCCATATAAGACAACATTTGTTCCCTTCCATAACTTATATAAGATCTTGCCGTTTACATCATCAAGTATAAATTTACGAGTTAATTTTCTTTCTTATATTTAAACAAATACATGGATTAATTTTATTTACAATTCAAAGTTTTCGTCAAACACGAATGTAAAACTTGTTTAAGATATTACGAAAATTTCTTAAAAAATAACTAGAAAGATACTCGTATGATGCAGCGACATACATCTTGATTTTAGTGTTTCATTTTTTTTGTCTCAGTAGATGTTATAGACTTATAGTACTGCTTTATATGGTTTTGAGAAAACGATAATGTTTTTATTTTTAAATAACATATAAATATGAAGATATCCTACAAATTGAAAAAAAAAATATTGATATTAGTACTAAACTAACTATTTTCTTCATTTTTTTTAGAATAATATAATTTGATATTACTACGAAACTAATTATTAGTACCCAAAAAAAAAATTGATATTTGTATATTTCTTTAATTCATTTTCTTATTTTTTGGTTTAATAATATAATCATTTATAAAGCTAATAATTAAGTATTTTGTTAGAAGTCAATGATTATCTTAATTGTATTTTAGATTTTTTATATATTTAAAATGAGATGTTCATTCTCTATTTGATTATGTTTATCTACAGTTAGTTACACGAATTCAAACAGTTAGTTACCACCCACTTTGCAGGTAGCCCCATAGTCACCCCATTTAAACCTTCGTGTGCACAAGAAGATTTTTTATTCGAACCTAGAACCTCCAGTCACTTTTGTGTTCTATTATCTCGTCAAACATTTTCATATTCGATTATTGTTTTTTTTTTGTGCGTGGTTGATCGTTGTAGGTTTTAGATATAAAAGAGAAGACGGAAACAGATAAAAAGAGAAGACGAGGTTATTTTCGTAATTTTAAAAAAGATAGTCATATATTTTAAATAATTAAACATTAAAACATATTTTTGATATGGAAGGGCAAAACTCAAAATTCCCATCTAGAAGCATTAAGTCTACATCACAAGTACGAATGTCATGACACCTCCAGGGGGGGAATCAAGTCTATTTAAAATACAATTTTCAAGATTTCTTGAATTTATTTAAATATTTTATATGACGTCATTTTATTAAAATAATATTACAACTTGGAGATAATGAAACAACTACATCATCCGATAACCCTTTTTAATTCAATTTAAAATCATAACAAAAGTTATTGGTAGCTCACAACTTTGAATTTATAAGAAGCTTTTAAGTTCAATTTTTTATCAGTACAAGATGGGTTATTACAGATCATAAATAAACTGAATGTTAGAAGTTATTATTTTATTATGATAAGTATATTTTGAATATAATTGAAATAAGTTAGGAATTAGGTGAAGGATTTATTGATCCAAATAAGCAAAAGTAATCCTTCCTCTAAATTGCTTATTATATCATCATCCTTTTGTTAGGTTAGTTAAACTAAACCCTAACATTTAAAAAGACCAAGCCATTAATTAAGCCACTTTTATTCATACCAAGCCATTAATTAAAAAGACCAAGCCATTAATTAAGCCACTTTTATTAATACCGAGCCATTAATTTAAGACTAAGACATTAATTAAGCCACTTTTATTAGTACCAAGCCATTAATTTAAGACTAAGCCATTAATTAAGCCACTTGTATTAGTACCAAGCCATTAATTTAAGACTAAGCCATTAATTAAGCCACTTCCATTAAAATACCAAAGGTCATTGAATAATGGGAGAAACAAAATAAGGTTGAACAAAGCCAATCACAAAAGGGTAGGGTTTGGGTTTTTTTAATACTATTATATATATATATATATAGAGAGAGAGAGAGAGAGAGAGAGAGAAAGATAAATGATCAAATACAAACCGTTCTAATTACAACCAATCACATAAATCCATTTATTTTTTTATTTTTGTTAATTTATAAGGGTATTATGGTCATTTGAATTTACAGTAATTATGTTTGATAATTATTTAATATTAATAGATAAGTTTGGTAACAACATAATATTGATATAAATATAGATGATATATTGATTACTACAATATTAGCAAAGATTTAATTAAGGTATCTATTAAATTTTTTGAAAAAAATCGCCACAATTTAAAAAATGTAAAATAATTTTGTTTAAAAAAAATCGCCACTAATTTCCAATGAAACAAAACCAAACTGTTCAATGAAACAGATTAATTTCCAATGAAACAGACTCAAACTGTTCAATAAAACAAGGTCATATATGATTGCATCAAGTTCATATGTATAACAACTGTAATGAAACAAGTTTATATTCATAGGTATGTATTAAAGTTTGTAATGAAACGGGTTCATATGTATAATAATTGTAATGAAATAGATTTACATTCATAGATATGTATAACAGTTTGTAATGAAACAAGTTTATATGTATAACAACTGTAATGAAACAGGTTCATAGATATAACAGCTGTAATGAAACAAATTCATAAAACATGTTTTTCCCCTTTTTCCCTTCTGTGTTTCCAATATGAATTTTTTTTTTTTTTACTTTATTTATTTAGTTTGTTTCAATCTTGGTTTTTCATCAAAAAAATTGGATGAATGTGATTAGTTTGTAAGGTTTGTATGAAATGGGCGACGATAGATGTTGGTGACAGTGGCAACGATGGTTGGCAGCGGTAACAATGGGTGGTGGTGGCATTTATCGTAGTGTGATGGAATGAAATGACGTAATATAAAGAGTATAATAATTTTTTTTTTATAAAAAATGGTTGGAAGGAATTGAAATTGTCAGCTAACACCTAAGGAATTTACTTTTTACCATCTGTGAAATTCGAACCATTTTTTATGGAAACTCAAAGAATGAACCAAACGACAAAAATGGTTTTGGAATATAAATAAATATTTAAAATGATTCTGGCCAACGGCCGCTGTTGTGGCAAATTAGATCGGTTTTCAAAATGGTTCACAAAGTAAATTTACATCGTGTTCATGAAAAGCAACAAAGGGTTATCATTCCCTTCCCTTATTGGAATTGCGAAATACCCATAATACCCCCTATAACTTTCACCTACTTCTAGAAAATGCCATGTTTTTTGCCACAATTACCATTTTATTATATTAACCCTAGATTTTGAGACTGAATCTATGAAGATCTCATAAAATGTCCAATCCTTTGTGAAATAACCAAAACTTAGGGGTCGTTTATCAAATGCTTATAAGAGAAGCGCATATCGACAATTACTAAAAAGGGGTCGTCACTTTTACTTAGGTGGTGTTTGTTTTTTAAGATGTGTCGAAGTCTGAAGTCATATTTCGCTTCTAATTAATAAGGGGTGGTGCTGAAATCTGAATTAATAAGACTGTTTGTTTTTGTAAACTGACAAACGTTTGAAGTATGAAATCTTAATCAATAGTTTGTTTTTGTAAAATATGGTACAAACATTTTGCAAAATTCTCTTGATTTTCATAAAATTTCCATTGGCGTAAGTCATCTCAACAATTGTTTAACAAATGGAACACAATAAGAACCTTTTAGATACCTTTCAGACTTCCACTGCTATCAGGTATGCCGTTGGTGAGTTTGTTTTGCAAAAAGATCGACTTTTGATAGATCGCCGATAGAAATTCATTTTTGTTTCACATTAATTTTCTAAGCTAACCTACAAGTATGTATGTATGTATATATATATATATATATATAGAGAGAGAGAGAGAGAGAGAGAGAGAGAGAGGGGGGGGGAAGAAAGTGGGGGCGTATATTTTACATGAGTGATGAAAGGACAGTGACGTTCCTGGTGGAAAAAGAAGTAATAGCCAAAGAAAAAGGGATATACAAGGAATTAAGATATTAGTTTACCTTTTATTTATTCAGATCCTATTAAGTAATAAGAGACTCGGGGAAAAAAAACCAGTCTGAATTATAAAACGTCTAAATGAATCACACATAAGTGGTAATTAAGAGTTAAAAATGAAAAAAACAAACAAGACCTTACCTTGTTAGGTAAGAATCAATTATCCAGTAAGCGCTAGTGTCTTCTGTATCATTTACTCGATAAGACTCTTGATCCTGTTATGTTTCTTACCTAGTAATATTCTTGGCCATTAATAAGCTCCATTGCTAACGCAAGAGTTTAGTAAACAGCTCCTTAATGTTATATAAAACCATATATTTTGTTTCCATTCCAAGGAAATTAAATAAATAGTTGATACAAAAAAAAGCTAAAATGAACCCAACATTCATTCATTTCTTTAAAGAAATGTACAACCCTGGAAGTACAACATGTGATGCAGCACCACAAATTAACTTCCTGCTAAAAGAACATACAAATCCATTGGTGTGAAATTGACAACATTTTCACTCGCAAAATGTAAATTGACAACACAGGAAGTCGAAAGTCGACATCTGTTATCCTCGTGCTAGCCTCCTCGCGCGTGCAACCAGACCAAGAAGAATTTTTTTCCTAGGTCCCTGTTACGAAAAGGAATAATATAAATCTTCAGCAATCCAGATAACCTAAGGTCATGGATCTATTAAGTTGTGTATGGATAAAGTTTTATGTGTGGATTAATCTGTCTATATAGATTAAGAATGTTTTTGTTTAGAAGAGTTTTTTCATAATAGATGGAAGGCGTATTTCTTAATTAGGAGGGACACGTTTGGAAAAAACTTGGCTTTCTGCATAAAGATCCCCCTAAAAGCTTACTGAATAAGCCACTTTCTGTATCATTAAGCCACTACCAAGCAGTTGTGTATAGCTGACCGAATAAGGTGCGAGTCCCATTAATCTCATTAAGCTGCTAACAAGCAGACCCTAAATCTTATATTTGCAAGCTAGGGGTAGAGGTCGGGTCCGCATACTATTATCGTATGTGATTATAAATCCTACCCGCATGGGTATAACACATTAGATGACAGTTTAGGGTGCATATAGTTAGTTCTATAGATGTACAGTTGATAAAAAAGAAAGAAAACGGTAAATATTCACGAACAACAAAAGTTGGGGAAACATACCATTGGTATTCCCAACTCTTTGAGATCATGGTCTCCCATCTGGCTCAATGCAGCCATATCGACCTAAAATAAATTGAAATAGCAAATCAAGATTACGTTTTGAAGACTCGTAGCTTAGCTTTACACTGAAAGATGAGCACCAAACATGATTTCAAGTAAAATACAGAGTGAAAATAACAGTTATAAACTTTCAATGGTTCATGAAAGTCGAAAACTTTTGGTAAGCACACCACAAAAACTTAAAGAGCCAATTTTGTATAAAGAAAGTTCTGTAAATAAGATAAGTTCACAATAGACAATCAAGAAGCATTAAAGAAGGATGAAACCATTGGAGTTCCGTTATACTCCGGAATCTGCTATTAGTTACGAATGCGAGGAGTAGGAAGGGGTAGTATTGGTAGAAATTTAATAAGGTTGGGCAAGATGTATAAGAGTAATATAGGCATTATGAGTAGTCTGTTAATATAGGCATTATGAGTAGTCTGTTGCATGGGGTAAAAAGGGAAAAATCGCTTTTAAGAGGTATGTTAACAGGGGATGATGGGAGGAGACGGTATACGGGTACCTCTCACATATTACCGGTAAGGTATAGGGGTAATGAACATACACCATTTCCATTAAAATGTTAAATGTCAATTTTAGTTGATATCTCAATTATTAGTAAAAGCTCAAGGTTGATAATGACAGCCAGGTCGCTATTAATTGCCTCATAGTTTCACTAACAAATTAATGCAGTTTGGCATACTCGGGTACTGTTTCTAAATGTTATAAATGGTGAACGACCAACTTGTATGGTTCTTAATTGTAATCATATCATTATGTAATTGTATCAAATGAAGCAAATATTGTAGTACATCGTATGCCGGTAGATAGAAATTTTCAATAGACATAGATTCATAGAGAATATGTAGATCGCTATGATCTATTATGGCACTAAAATAAAGAAAATATCCAAGTTACACCCAGCAGACTGACAGTTTGAATCCTTTTTTTCACCAAAGAAAGAGATTTAACCATCACGTCTCAACAGAAACCAGCATTCGATGCCTAGGCTGTGATAAAGGATGTTTCTGCTAAGCTTTATAACAGGACATTGGAAGACATCTGATGTGGCAATGCACAGTTAAATATCAAGGTCGTACAGTTGAGTCGAGCTAACATATGTTTAAAAGTGTGCTATTTTTATAATTGATCATACGCTAAGCCTCTTTCAACAGCCATACGATAATGTTAGGTTGCCATATACATCTTATATGGATAAAGCAAAGAGACAACAAATTAAAAATCTTTGCTCAATATCTTCATGCAACATAAATTTATAGTCTTCACGAGGATCTTAAATTAAAATTAAAAAGAAAAACTTTAAGTTAAGAATGCTACGTACCTCCTCAACCTTGAAAGAGAGCACATACTTATCCAATCCCAATGAGCGCAAAAATCCCTCTACAGTAAGATGTTCTTCTACCTAGAAGCAACGATCAGCAAGAAAAAATCAGATCACGAAACAATGTTACAGCAATTAGTTTAACAGGCGTTGTCCTAAACAAAAGGACAGACTAAAAAAGCAAGGACATTTTGAACCCCAAAGAAGTTTCAAAAAGGTAGGCCAATGAAAGGCCAGAGTTATATTGTTGCTCCTACAGGGCTAAACTCATGATTATTTCTCATTTGAGTTTTACCGTAACATGCCCACAATCTTAACATCAGTGAGTCACCTAACCATTTCAGATAGATACTCATAGCCGTTGAAGAAGTTACCATCTCCAATCAATGTATATGTGATATTATCCCCCACCTGATCTAGAATAAAGAACTCCAGATCACATGTTGAAGGCACTAAGACTTGGATACAATGCTAGAAAAAATTGCCATATGGTTCGATTGTCTTCCGAAACTGAAAACAATAGCACGGCCACAGAAACTTATTTTGATCCTAGCCATGTACTTCAAAAGAGGAACATCCATAGGCTCATAGCCCAGCAAACTAATTAAGCATATATTCACAGCTTCATGATGATTACATCAATATACAGATATCAACGAGATCAAGACTAAACCATAGCATAGCCACACAAATAACAAACATATGGCATATCAATCCTAATCGACGTCTTAAAGCACCAATCAGGGGCAAAGAACATAAGCATTTAGAAATTTTTGATTCAGAGAGTTATAATATCAAGTACTTCCAAGAGGGGTAAGATCCATAGCCTGATAACCCAGCAAACTATTAGAGAAATATTCATGGTTTTATGAGGATTTCACATATCATAGGGTATCAGCGTCGGAAGCTAGCAAAAACTAGTATCAGCACTCAGTTAGCCTAGTACATAGAAAAGGAGGAGTCAATGTTACCAAGTATTTTCTTGGGTATTAAAAAAGAGGCAGCAAACAGTTTCATGTCTAAACTAATTGGACTGTACAATTATTTCAGAAATTAATATTACAAAATGTATAGCAAGGCAAGTAGCTTAACTGGATATTGACTTCTTTGCAAAATGCCACCAGGTGGTAGCGGAGGGGCTACCAAGGGCCCAACGGGTTTCGTTGGCCCAGCAGAGAGAGATGGTTTTGACAGAAACGATGTGGTTGTCATGGGTCTTGAAATCTCACTAACATCCCGGTTGGCATATGTCAATGTTCTAGGATCGTCATATGCCCTCATCATCGCCCTTCTCTGTGGTTCTTCAGCCCTTCGGGGTGGTGATGAACCCCTTGAATTGTTCAAAACTCTATCTGGTGATTTACGCCTAATGTGATCCAAAGTCCATGGAGAGTAAGAATTTCTTAACAAGTTCATCTGTGACGGAACTTCTGAAGTTCTCATGGAAGTGAATTGCCCTGTCATGCTGGTATTGGTTGGCTCTGGAATGCGTTGTCTGACATCATTCAGCTTGGGTATACGCTGTCTGACCTCAAGTGGCTCAGGCATGCATTGTCTACTGTCCCTTGGTTCAGCCATCCTCTGTCTATCATCCCTAGATTCAGGCACACGACGTCTATCATCTCTCGGCTGAGGCATGCGTTGTCTCTCGTCCCTTGGCTCGAGCATATGCCGTCTCTCATCCCTTGGCTCGAGGACGAACTGCCTCTCATTTCTTGGTTCAGTCATACGCCTTCTATCATCCCTCGTCTCATGTGAGATCTCAGGTGCCCTCTGTCTTCCATGTCTGGGCTCATGCATGCTATGGGAGGTTACAGGGTTAGTGGTTGAAGGACGGGTTCGCCGTGATAGCATATCACGAAGGTCCACAGTGTTCTGCTGGCCATTGCTTTGTGTTCGCTTCATGATTTTAAATCTGAGATCATCTTTACTAAGATGAAAATCTTCGGGGCATAGAAAAGACGATAATATTAGGACTCTTACTGAAATTTCACCAAGCATTATAACAACAATGATGAATAAGCCCATTACCATCCATGCAATTACTGGCCTTCAAACTCCATCCACCATTATCAGCACGCAGCCTGAGAATTAAGGTAAAAGAAAAAATATCAAGCATAACAGCATCTACGGTTTTATCCATGGCAGTAACCAAACTGATTCTATTGGTGTCAAAAAAGATATCATGGAAGCAAATCTGATTATTCACAAGAAAGAGAGAATTGCTCCAATATGACGCATAAGATATACTATTATTCTTTAAACAACAAAGACAAAATCCAAAGTTTGTATCATCCCACTATTAGGTATAAGAGGAAGCTGTTTCAAACCTGAAGAACTTTGAACCTAAATGCTATTATCAGAGCTTGCCTCAAAACTGGAAAAGAAAATCCAAGCAGAATATGAAAAAAACTGGTTCCCCAAGCATAGATGGCACATCACCACCTTACAATTTCAAGACCAGATCACTAGTACAGCATGGTGACAGATGCAGGACTGGTGATGAGATCATCTTCATAACATAGTAATAGGAAATAATCTCAGGACCCATCTCTTGAAAGTTACAAATTAAATTTAAAAAACGATTAAAAACTCCAAAACAAATAAAATGATTTACTTTGTGCAATGTCTGAATATATGTGCAACATTTCTCTTCTTAGCTACGTCGATCCATGTTACCTCTTTGCACAATAATAGTCATTGCAATATATATATATATATATATATATATATATATATATATATATATATATATGGGGCACTGAATTTGGTCAACAAATTCCTCAATTTCCATTATTGAAGGAATGAAGGGTAATCTAGATACTTAACTAACAAATAGGTTTTAGAGTACGGAAAGTGAGGAGAGGCGTAAGCCTCAAGGCCAATATATATATATATATATAATATATATATATATAATATATATATATAATATATATATATATATATATATATATATATAAAATACATATCTAATAATAATATTTAAAATCACAATGCTATTAACAAAGTCTCGAAATATTTTAATATATGTAACTAGTATTTAAAGTTTTTTTTTATTAACAAGCAAATTAAAATCACACTTGTCAAGAGAAGAAGAAATCAAACACATCTCAAAAGAAGAAGAAAAGTCTCAAACAAAAGAAAACCCTCCGGTATAAACACCGAGTTGTGCAGTATGAAAATGAAGAGTTCTGAGTGATGTCATCCCCTCCCAATACCTAATGCCAAGACCAGCTAAGTAATGTCCTCCCCTCTCAACCTTCGCCTTCTTCAATGGCCAAGGCACAGCCGATTCTGTAAGTAGATTTAATTAAGGTCACGTTTTCTTATGAACTCCTACTTGTACCATGTAGGCTTTTGTTGGGCATATTATTCAACCATAATGCCTCAACCCTGCCTCAACCGCCTCAGTTGGTTGAGGCGTATGGCCCAACCAACCCAGCAGCGGCGCCGCCTCAGATGCGTTTTCTCACCGCCTTCCCTTGAGGTGAGTTTTAAAACCATGCTTACAATAAAAGATATTGGCAAATCATTTTTAATCAAACGTTGCATTTATTTCAAAACAAAGAATTTCATAGTGTACGAAGATACAAGTAAACATCATGAACTAGACACCTTTTTGTTGTTTAACGTAAAAAATGTACTGAAAATAAGAATTCTAAATTCATGGTATCAAAATGCGATCTTAAAACTTGTAAGTCAAGAAAACTCTAACCATTAAGCTAGTAGGTTCTCCATTACAAGCTAAACATGCAATGGTACTTACTGAAAAATCATTTAAGACAACCCCTAGCTTTGCCTTTGGTACAACAGACTATGTAGCATGATGATGGTATTGTATCTTCAGAGATAACTTAACTACTCAAACAAATTAATTACTGCTCAAATAAGTTAAAAAAGAAAAGGGAGGCCATCATTCACCAAGATATGTTCCTAGGCTTTGACAGGGTTGGGGAAGGAAGTCTGTGTACACAACCTCTCCCTAGGGACATTATTCAGGCAACCCAAACCATCCATCTTCCTATCACAGATGAGTGACCTTACCAATTGCTCTAAGGCTCATCCCGGGATAAATTTTAGTGAAGACCAATATAGAATCTCTAAGAATGAACCCAAGAACTTAAAATCAAACTCTAACAAAGTACAAATGGAAAACAGAAACAACCGCACCGTTTATTATCAAGCTGCACTGCATCCACACTACTTCCTAGTCTATCTCTAACTGATCGTTTACTCCCAACAGCTGGAACTGGACCAGAAAGCTCGCTGTCCAATACAGCTCCTGCTCTTTTCACCACCTACAGAAATCAACAGCTACCATATGAACATAATGATCTCAAAAACCCCCAAAAAGAACTAGTCTGTCACGGGTTTCACCATTTATCATTCACTTCCACTGTACCGTAAAATCGATAGAGTAAAACAACGTAATCAATGAATCAATACACTAGCACGAATATGACCAACAATAACATCATAAATGGCAACGTTTGTGTACCTGTCCACTGCGACCTAAGGTGATTGTGACTTGCGACCTTGAGGTATCTGCCATAACTTCAAGTTTCAATAGGAAAAAAGAAGGGGTTATGGAAACCCTAGGTGTTTGTTTCCATCAATTGACGAATGGGGATCTCAACATATAACTACGCATCATCATCAAATTGAAATATGAAACCCTAAATAGAATCGAAAGATCGAGTAACGATGAAACAAAATTGAATTTGTATCGAGTGGAGGAATCGGTGTGCGAGAGAGATGGAATCAAAGAGGGGTGATGTGGTCGTGGAAGAAAGGGGTATTTCATGTTATAAACAAAATATTTGGTTAATTAATACATGTTTATTTTGGATTGTTTATAAAAATAACTTAGTGAATTATTTCGGTATGATATCGATAATAAGTATTTTTGAATGTTTGGATAAATAATTTATATTGATGTCAAACCGATAATAATGAGTTTTTGAAGAAGTTAAACCCTTCTGACTTATAATCTATACTATTTTATTAAATAAATTTAGCAAAAGTTAAGTCTTAAAATTTTAAATGACCAAAATACCTTTTATACTCACATTTTCACTTTTTCACCCCTTCTCTCCTCACATACTCACCCCCTCACATACACTCACCCTCTCACAACCTATTTTTTTAAAATTATAATTTTAAATTTACACTTTATACCCTTATAATTAATTAATTAATTTACTTTACTTTACGTTCTTTACTTTTAAATGTTTCATTTTAAACATTTATCAAATTAACATACATGATCGTATATTAATTAAAACATGTTTAAAAAATACATTTTTATTTTAACAAGTTACAACATTATGATCGTCTCGTTAATACCTTCGAAATGAGTCCAATATTAAATAGTTTTTTACTTAATTATATTATTATATGTTATATATACTGTGAAAAAATATTTTTAATATTTACGATTTATACTTTTACAATTATTTATTTATATATATACCATATATTTTGAGGTTAGGCCGTCCAAATTGTACTGTATAATATGTTTTGAATTAATATGTTTTTGGGTTTTTTTTTTGAAATATATATATACATGTATTAATTCAACCTTAATCTGAGTTTTTGACAAAAAAAAGAGGGTAAACAGTTGAAATTTTATTCTAAAACCCATCTTTTTTTGTCTTTTCATGGCTTATGATCTGTCAAATTTGTAGTTTTTTTTATTGGTTTTGAGTGTTTATCTTAAAACTTAAGTTTTTTTGGTTCTTTGCTCTTGGTGTAAACCGAATACATTTGTTGAGTCGTTTAAATATGTTGGATTTTAAATATATTGGATTTTAAACTGTCATACAATTTTTTTTCATCGATAGTCTGTAATTGGAACCATAACTCTTATTTATTCAATTGTATTAATATGTAAAGACCAAGTGTAACATATATCATCGTTAAATCTTATCTTATAAAACCAATGGAACTTCAAAATCGTTAAAATTCATGGCTCCTGCCGCATTGCGCGGATACACAACTAGTAAATTAATAAGTGTTTTTATAAAAAATCATAAGTTATTTCAAATAAACAATCCCAAACACCCCTTTAATTGAATATTATTTGAACATGAAAACATATATTTAGTTTAAAATATAAGAAAATGTGTGTAATATATGCATTTGTAAACATCAGAATTAAATTATATATTGAAAATATAAAAATAAGTATTTATGCTGATGGTGCGAGTTACGAGAAGCAAATTAATAGGTAAAAATATATTTAATAATAGGGTCAAAATTTATGAAATAGTAATCTTTTTCTATAAATTTTTTATTATAATATTGTACTTTCAGTTTTTTTATTACAGTAATGTATTTTTAATATATTTTTTTTATTACGACATCGTACTTTCAAAAATTTACCTGTTATAGCATTGGATAACATTTTAAATTAAATTTACACATTATACCAGGATTCTTTGCCATCCCATCGTCCATGTAGGTTGTCCACATGTACGATAGTGCTGACATGACATTTCTTATTATAACATTGTACTTTTACAAATAATTTTATTATAATATCATCGATTTCTATTACAACATTGTACTTTTAATTTAAATATTTTTTTATCATTTAAACATTATAAATTTAATCAATTTACTAAAAATTATAATATCATTAATTAAACATGTTTACAAAATATCACTATTTCACGAATAAAAAAATTCATAAAAGACCATTTGTTCATCAAGTTCATGGTTTACATTGTAATGTCAAAAACCTAAACAAGTGGAACATCTTAAAAAAAAAGACTCAGCATGTTCATATTCGTCTAACAATAATATTTAATCAAGTGGAACCGCCTTGTCACGACTACTACCTTTTCCATCTTTCTCAACAGTATTTTTCCGTAGGTTGTACCTACTCTAGAGAGAGAGAGAGCTACTAGTTCTAATACAAGAGAGCGAGCAAGCTACTAGTTCTAATACCTCACTCTTTCAACCATCTTCATGTTCAAAGTTATCTTTTTACTTGGCTTCCATGTCAGCACTATCGTACATGTGGATAACCTTCGTGGATGATGAGGTGACAAAGAAACATGGTATAATGGGTAAATTTTAATTAATATGTTACCCAATGCTACAACGGGTAAATTTTTGAAAGTACGATACCATAGTAAAAAATATTTTGAAAGTACATTGTTGTAATAAGAAAAACTGAAAGTACAATGCTAAAATAAGAAAATTTGTAAAAATAGGTTGTTATTTCGCACATTTTGCCCTTTAATAATATATGTAAAAATTAGCCTACACCATAAAAAAATTGAACAGAGACGGACTAAATATACTTCTATCTATTAATTTATTATATCACACATATCAACATTAAGACTTGTTTTTTATATTTTCAAATGCATAATTCTTACAATAAAAGGGGTTTCATAAAGCAATTTTTAGCTTTCCCTATTGAATAATGATTAAAGACTATGTTTAGTAGCGATTTAAGGTATCTTTGATTTGTAATATTAAATTATTATTAGTCTCTTATTTCTGATTCATTAAGAAATAGTATCATTCAGACGGTTTGTTTTTCTAAATTTTCAGATGCATTTGTATCTTATTGTCCTCTTATCTGGTAAGAGATAAACCAACATCTTATTTTTCTCTTATTATTCTCGAAATCTTTAGCAAGGAACGTTTCTCAATCAACAATTAACCTTAATCGATCATTTCTTTCAATTGATCATTTACCAAATCAATCATCACATCTCTCAATTGGTGTATTATAATATAAATGAATTTAAATGTGTTAAACACCGTTAGTGACGTATTTTCGTTTAAGTGAATGATAATTATATAATTTAAATATAAATTACGTAATGATGATGAATAAATATGTGAAATTGTATATATAAGTTCAACATCATAATTTTCTAATCGGTAAAATAGACAAGTTAAACAAATTTAGACAATAATCATCTTACAAAAACAAACAGTCTTGTTGATTCAGATTTCATACTTCAGCACCATGGTTAAAAATGTTTACCCGACAAGTGTTTACCGATAGAATTCAACATTATAATTTATTTTGATACGTAAGATTTTAGCACATCAACAAGTTACTGGTAAGTGCTTACGTGGGTAAGAGTCGTCATCCTTACTTATCGGGTAATACTCTCTATCATTTTCATTGTTCTTACCCGGTAAGATTCTTGACCCTTCTCATGTTCATCCGATAAAGGAATTTATCTGGTAAGCACTTACCAAGTAAGTGTTTAGTAAACAGCCCCTAAAATGTCCCAAAAAACCAATTTTTGATGATTGTTGATGGTTTTCCTGTAAAAAAAAGGGTAAATAAAATCAATTGTTGGATATGATTTTTTTGGTGCAAATTCATCTTCGTACATTTCTCAAACTCCCAAAATAGAATTGTTTCTAAACGCCACTTTCTCCTTTCTTAACAACCTTAAAACGAATTTAGGATTTTTGATCGAAAAAACAAATGGAACAGAAAAACAAGAACTCGAAAAAACCCTCGTATTCGAGATTCTCACAACAAGAGCTTCCAGCTTGGAAACCAATCTTAACCCCCGGATGGGTGATTGCATCGTTTCTAACGATTGGTGCACTTTTCATCCCGATTGGGCTTGTAGCGCTTTCCGCATCAGATACTGTTGTGGAGATCATTGATCGTTATGATGAAGATTGTGTCCCCGATGCTTATTCTAAGAACCCTGAATCGTTTATTCAAGATCCTGATATCAAGAAAACGTGTGTAAGGTCTTTAAGAGTACCCAAGAAAATGGTTGCCCCTATCTTTGTCTATTATCAGCTCGAGAATTTCTACCAAAATCATCGTCGGTATGTCATTCATCCCCAATTTTTGTCTTTCATGTTTTTGAAGACGGGTAGTTCTGCATACGTCATGTCTCTCGATGACATATTGGATTTATTTTGATTTTTATTTTTGTTTTCAGATTCGTAAAAAGTAGAAGCGACAAGCAACTACGTGACCCTGAGGCTAAAAACGATACATACAATTGTTTCCCAGAAGCACGCACCGCCGATAACAAACCAATCGTCCCATGTGGACTCATTGCTTGGAGTTTATTCAACGATACTTACAAACTATCAACACGAGGCAAACCGATAACCATCGACAAAAAGGGTATCGCGTGGAAAAGCGACACGAAGGTCAAGTTCGGGTCAAACGTGTATCCGAAAGATTTCCAAAAGGGGGGCTTGATTGGGGGTGCAAAGCTCGATGAGAAAGTACCTGTAAGTGTATTTTCGAGTTTCAAGAAACCCGATTTAGAAAACTCAAGAGTAACATCGTCTTTTCGATATGTTTCAGTTGAGCGAGCAAGAAGATCTTATTGTTTGGATGAGAACCGCGGCACTACCTAATTTTCGAAAGCTATACGGAAAAATAGACATCGATTTGGAAGCACACGAGACGGTAAAGGCTGAAGTAGAGAATAACTACAATACATATAAATTTGGCGGACGAAAGAAGCTCGTTCTTTCGACGACAACCTGGATTGGCGGCAAAAACGATTTTCTCGGGGTGGCATATATCACGGTAGGTGGTTTATGTTTATTTATGGCGATAAATTTCATACTTCTGTATGTTTTTCGTCCACGACGGCTCGGGGATCCATCATATTTGTCATGGAATAGACTTCCGATCGCGTGAGATCCCCAAGGCTTGCCCTTCGGTAGGTCGATCATGAAAACCCCGTAGATTGACGATAGATTGTATAAATTACTGTAAACAAACTTAACTACTTGTACATGTCCAACTATTTTTCTCCATTTCAAACCAAAACCAAACGGACCCGGTAAATCTGACTCGAAGGTAGGGTCCACGAGGGGTGAGATATACGCGAGCCCAAATCAGTCCCGATCCAAGATTTCCTTTTGTAACCGGTTTCGGTCCCGACCAAAAACACCTTGCCCATTCTCCTTGTACAAAGCCCCGTCCCTAGAACCGGTGCCGGTCCCGGGCCGGGCCCAAATAGGTCCCAAATTTTTCTCCAAAAAATCATTTTTTAACATATAAATAATCTTGTTTGAAGATATCCTTTCGACAAAATCTTATTGAAATACACTTTAAAATGTTATACATGTACTTGAGAATCATGTAGAAATATTGAAAAACTTGATATATAATTTATAAAAACTTAATCTTAAAAAATATCGGGTCTATGTAAAAGCAGGTCCCGATCGGGCCTTGAATTTTTGTAAAACCATAACCGGTCCCGATCCCAATCGGTCCCGGTCCTAAGATGGTCCTGGGCAGGCCCGGCCCGGCCCACATTGGCCATCCCTACCCAAAAGTAGAGAGGTTGTTTCCATGAAAACCCCAGCTTATGCAAGAGGATGTGCAAACAAGTAGCGGGAATAAAGATTAGCATACGTGACAAATTCTCCATTTCAAACTAAAATACATGAAAACAGCAGGGTTCGTGTCGTGGAGAATTCTATGAAAAACTATACACACACGGTAACCGTTTTAACAATGCATAGGCCTATCGTACGATGGGGGGAGAGAAGGGCAGTTTTCGTTCATTTTAGCATACGGTTCTATCGTATTGTATAAAGGCAGTTCCATGAGAAACTCACCGAGAATTTGGCAGAATGGAAGCCGATCATCACCATTGTTGCACCATACTGGCAGCCGTGTGTGGTTGTTCTCAAAGATTTTGAGCATATAAGCATCGCGAATCTGTAAAACAATCATAAACTAGCGTTACGGACCACTCTGATTGAATTCCTTCCATTGTAAAACGGCACAACACTTTGACTTTTGAGGTCAACGCACGGATTAAGTTCTAATTTTATGATATTTCATCAACCTGTGCCAAAAAGATTATGAAAAAGACCTCAAAAGTTGATGTAATCTTGAGAGTAGGTTAGGTTCTTACGGTGAACTCAGTGACTTGAATAGAATCGGAAACAGGGCCGAAAACTCCAGCAGCTTTATACATTTGCAGAATGAAGGCGACACAAGTTGTGGATTTCCCGTCACTGTACACCCATTCATCTTTTTCTGGAATCGTGAGCAATTCATCGAAGGAAATGCCTCGTTTTTCCGTCTCTTCCAAGATTCCGTACAAGTCCAAACCCTGGTAAAGAAATAGTAAATAGGTTTGAATGCTTTCCTTTATGGATTTCGGAAAGTATTTGCAACTGTTGGGCGAGTGCTTCAAATATCTTACACAATTGTGTCATATAGGGTGCATTTGGTACGTAGCGAGAGTGAGGTAAGCGGGTGCAAAAATTTGTGAGAGGTTTTAGAGTTTAAATTTGACATGGGTAGTTTAGTAATTTACCAATTCCACCTATTTGGTATGACAAAAAAGGTGCATTTCTCTCCCACACAGTCACGTCCAGCCCGTCTAATTGTTGCACCAAAAGTGAGACTAAGGCGCTGTTTGGTTGATTTTCCATTAAGTCATGTATAAAACTGTCTATGTGGATTAATTTGTTTGTATGGATTGAGAAAATTTTTGTCTGGAAGAGTTTTTCCATAGATGGAAGGAGCATGTTTTTTAATTGGGAAGAGTAGGTTTGGAAAAAACTTGGCTTTCTACAAAAAGCTCCCCCAGAAGCTTAATGAATAAGCTATTCTCTATATTATAAAGCCACCACCAAACGTCATGTATAGCTAACTGAATAAGCTGTGAGTCCCATTAAGCTCATTAAGTTGCTAACAAATAGACCCTAAGACAATATGTTTTTGTTTCGTCCATTACTATCCCGCATACCGCACCCCTAGTGAACTATCAGAGAAGAATCGAAATGGGGATTGAATAGAAACACTATTTTGGGTACGTTAATAACTTAATACAGGTTCCCCGATTTGTTAAATTTGTATTTCACACATAAACTTATCTAAAAGAGCTACGAACCGCAAGAAAATAGCAATTACCTCTGTCCCAAGGCGCAGATTTAGAGCTTCATTCCACATATTTGCAGCATATGCAGGCTGCATTCTAGTCCACATAGACATGACAGAAATCACCTGCAATCAAGTTTGATAGTTAGTTCAACCATTTAGCGTATTCAACCTTGAAAGTTTAAGCAAATTTCCCCTGAAAAAAAGGGTATCTATGATGATAATATTGTGTTCAGAATTATTGATATAATCGTGGTTGTTTCTTATGTCACTATAGTTGTTCTCTTCTTCCTACCATTGGCTATCCTGCTTGGTATGCTAAAGCTAATAAATAACCTGTTGGCCTAATGGCCCAGACATTATACTGCCAAGATCCGTCCCCCGGTAACTATCATTGTTAGTCCCAATTTTAGTGTTAAAAGTGTGAAAAGGAAAACTTGAGTGTAAAGTAGGAAAAATCACTATTTCTAATTAGGAGTCCCCTCCCCATTTGTAATTGTGGATGTGAGTTGTTTTTACAAACACTCCATCTCCAAATACCCTCATTATTTCAATCCTTGTAAGATTGTTGGCCATGATTAATCATATCATTACGATTCCATCATATTGCTCTTCCTATTGAATAATAGTCCTATATTTTTTGATTATATGTCCTTAAATTTATAAATTGTTTTGACCTAAATTGCTTCAGCTTTACATATTTTGTTTAGATCATTGATTCAATATGAAATATGGGAATCATATGAAGATGCATAATGCAAACCAAGCATTTGGTATAAATACCAGCAAAGAATATCTAGTTTCTACAAGAAGCAATATGAAAAATAAGAAATTAAATGTCGGAGATGAGCAAATAGTGTGCATTTGGTACACTGGACAGGACAGGATATGACAGAATAGAACAAGAATCATTGTTCCACGTTTGGCAGCACTTCTACATGGAACAGAATGGAACAGGAGTGTTCACCAAACCTATATTTTACCAAAATAACCTCAAAATAAAATATAATTCTCTTCTAAAACATTTTATTCATTCTTTCACTTTAATATCCTCAAAATATTATTTTTGTACAGTTTCTATATTTTGATTAATTTATGTAATTTATTATATATTAATAATAGAAAAATAATATAGAAAAGGTATAAAATAAAAATTGGAACTACATGCACTTTTTATTTTGGTATCATCTTAATCGTCTTGATGAAAACTTTCTAATGATATATTTTTGTTGTAAAAAAATATTTATTTTATTATAATTCAATAAATTACATAAATTATCAAAATATATAGAACATATAAACATCTCATCATGGGTAAATTGGTCATTTTATTTGTTCTGTCCTGTCCAGTTTTGTCTTACCAAACGTTGAACAACAGTTCTGTCCTACCCTGTTTCTTGTTAGAAATCAAACGCACCCATAAAGAACATAAAAAGTGAACAGGGCAATATCAGCAAATAAAGAAGACAAGTGTCACAATAGTATACTCGCATTCATGGACCATGATAGCGGTTGAAATATTGTAGGCATATAGATGATACGATCAATAACAAAGGTAATAGGTCATACCAAGTGAGCATCAAGAGGTGGTGGAAAGTTGTCACCGATCGTGTCAATCCAACTAAAAATCATGTTATGATAACCATATGGCTTGCCTGACATGCTCTGAGAATATTCCCATGCTGCAGTATTGTTCCACTTTGCACGAATATCAGGATGTAATGGTAGCAAAGCTATTTGTGGGTTAGAATCATCCTTAAGTGCCAAATCCCACCATTCATCCCAAGGAATAATCACAATAATTTCCTCACCCTGCAAGAAAAACCAAGGCCCAATATTAGGATTAAATTTTTTTGGAAGAGTTGAACAATGGTTACAACTTCATTTGCTTCAGAACAATTCAAGATAACATGCACGAGGGTTGTGGCGTAGCGATTGAGGTCCTGGGGGATGTGGTGGAACATCCCATCTAAACAGGGTTCGATTCCAGGCGTACACAACAATTGTGGCCATTGAGTTTATCAAGGCTGATTTCTTGCAGTCATAGTTTGCCGGGATTAGTCCATGCATAGCCTGTGACACCCTTCCAATATATACACATATATAGGGGCAGGTTCAAACGAGAAGCCAAACATTTATGAGAAGGCAAGAAGTTTCAGTATCATATATTATTACATACATGATACACAAGCTTGAACATATATGATTAAACACACCCAATGAAGTGTAATTATATATGATATTGAAACGTCTCGCCTTCTTGCATGTTTAACTTCTTGCATGATCCTTCCTCTATACATGTGTGTGTGTGTATATATATATACCAAGTAGACCAATATATCAACCCAAAATTTAGTTTTCATCAGAAATTTCTAATCAATTCCTATGAAAGGTTGTCATAGGCTATGCGTATTCTACAAAATTAACAGTGAGATGTAGACAAGGAAACTACCTGGGAAAATGTTTTTCTAAACTTTCCCTTTCTATATTTCATCTAGCAGAGACAATATCATATACTAAAAATAAAGAAAAATGCTACATAAACTTGATTAATGCAGTCAATAAGTTGTAAATTGTATCTAATTCGTTGCATATCAGAGGTTGCATAAGATAGGGAGATGATTTTTAGTTCATGACACAAGAACTCAAGAAGAGATGCCATTCATCAACAATACGAATATAGCAACTTGAGGTCTCCAAGATTTGAATCAAGAAACATATGGTAACTTCACGTATATGGAATCTAATACAAAAGTTTTAGCGAACCTTTTCAATGTTGTAGACATTCATGTTGATCTCCACTTTTTCCATATATAAATGAAAGATAAAGTGCTTATATCTTGGGCATTTGATTTATTACCATGCACTTCAATCTAATAATCATTGTGTGGTATTAGTATGCAGTTTGGTCTCTCTAACCTTTCCAATTCAATAACAAGACCAAATAACTAGACAACCCCATTGAAAGAAAATTAGTAATGCTTACATAAAGCATGTGCTCAGACTTCTTTATTCAGCATGTATATGGATATTTATGCAACCAAATAGGCAACAAACATGGTAAAAAGTAATCAAGACAAATAAGGGGCTGTTTGGTTGGTTTTTCGTTAAATCATATGGATAAAGCTGTTTGTGTGGATTAATATGTATAGATTGTGAAGGTTTTTGTTTGGGAGATTTTTTATTAGATGGAAGGAGCATGCTTTTTAATTGGGAGGGAGGGTTTGGAAAACACTTGGCTTTCCGCATAAAGTTCCCCCTTAGAAGCTTACTGAATAAGCCACTTTCTATATCATTAAGCCACTAACAAACAGTCATGTAGAGCTGACCGAATAAGTTGTGAGTCTCATTAAGCCCATTAAGCTGCTAACAAACAGACCCTAACTCTACTATCACATTGTTATGACCTTAAGATTTGCAAAACCTTTACCTTTTCATTCTCATGTCCTGATTCGCCAACCCAAAGATTGCCAAAGTCATCCTTCAGACAAACTGCTGTATGACCAGCAAATGAGCCAGTTACCCACTTCTCCAATGTTTCAAAGCCACCCCATCTTCCACGGATCTTTGACACGGCTAAGAAATCACCAGAGTGGACATCATCTGGATTAATAGTTCCCTGCCATGGCTGATGGCGCTTCTCAAACGATGCACCCATGTGATTCTTCAGAAAATCAAGGTTAGCATTTTGTCCCCAACCCGTGTTAGAAAACAAAGGCAAAACATCAACCAAAGAAACCAAGGTCCCCAGCATTCCGGCAGGCATTAGAAACACTGAGATTCCATGCTGTTTTACCTGGAAATCAACAATGCAAGATAGCAAAATTGAATCAATCGCGCCCTTATTAGATATAAATCCAACTGATACAAGGGTGCGTTTGGTACACTGTACAGGACAGAACAGAACAGGGATAACTGTACCACGTTTGGCAGGACTTTTATATGGAAAAGTGTGGAACTGGCATGTTCCACCCCTACCCCATGGAAAAGGTGGAAGAGTCTTATGTTTTACCTTATACCCTCAACATAAAACTTAAATTCTCTTCTAAAACATCATATATGCCTTCCTCTTTACATTTTATTCATTTTTTAAATTTTATTTATCGTATTTTATGTTTTTTAAACTTTCATTTTATAGTCCTCGAAATATTTTTTTTATATGGTTTCTATATTTTGATTAATTTATATTAATTTATTTAAATTTTCATAATTAAAAAGAATAATATAGAAAAAGTATAAAATAAAAATTGGAAACTAAATGAACTTTTTATTTTGGTATCATTTAATCGTCTTGACGACAACTTACTAATGATATATTTTGTTATATATAATATTCATTTTATTATAATTTAATAAATTACATAATTAATGAAAATATATAAACAACTCATTAGGGGTAAATTGGTCATTTTATTTGTTCTGTCCTGTCCAATTTCATCTTACCAATTTACCGAACAACTGTTCTGTTCTGTTCTATCATGTATGGATGCCAAACGCACCCCAATTGACATGAACATACATATTCCAATTCAGCAGGTTCTTCCCAGGAATCAATTGTCAAAGTATGCTCCCGTGCTGTGAAGTAGTAGTCCCAGGTAATCCTATAGGGCGTTGCAAAAACATAAAGATCCATACATGTCCAACTATGTGCATCATTTGTCTGTAGAATGAAATGCAAATGCAAGAAACACCATAAGCAACAAAGCAACAAGGCAACAAGAAATCTCACTCAAAACAGCATCAGCATTAAGACAACAAGAATTCTTACTCAAAGCAGCATCGAGATTAAGACAACAAGATTCTTACCAATTCTATCTATCATGACTTAAATTAATAAAAATTGTGGCCTCCTTCCCACAAATCAAGCAAGCTGAGTTGTGATCAATCCAATAATCACATTAAGGGCCTGTTTTTAGCAGCTCAATAAACTTAGGGGCTGTTTGGTTGGTTTTCCATTAAGTCATGTATGGATATAAAGTTGACTGTGTGGATTAATCTCTCTGTGTGTATATTAGGAAGGTCTTTGTTTGGGAAGGGTTTTGATAGATGGAATGAGCATGTTTGTTAGTTGGGATCGACAGTTTTGGAAAAAAACATGGCTCACTGCATGAAGCTCCCCCCTAAAGCTTACTGAATAAGCCAAAAGCTAACTAAATAAGCTGGTTTCTATATCATTAAGGGGCCGTTTGGTTCGCAGAATGTTTTCTGAAGGAATGGAATCTGTCAAAAGAATTTGACTGTGAAAGAATGGGAATGGAATTTGACCACGCATTTGGTTGGAATGACATGGAATGGAATTTGTTAAATGATATGGAATCTACCTGTTTGGTTGGTAGAATGTAGCTTCGGAATTGAAATGAATAAACGATAAATGACCAAAATACCCCTTCTATAACGGTGGTGGTCAGCTGTGGGTCATAACGACGGTTCAGATCGGTGGTGGTCGGCGGTGGTTCAGAATGGTGGTGGTCGGCGGTGGTTCAAATGGAGGGCATGTGGTAGATGGGGATAATTTGGTCTTTTTGAGAAAATGGAATGAAATTGAATTTCTTTCTCAATTGTGATGGAATGACCAAACCAAATCCATAGTAAGTGGAATGTTGGAAATTCAATTCCATTCCATAGTAAACCAAACGCCTAAATGGAATTTGGTCAATGGAATTAATCATTCCAATTCCTTCTGTCCATCAGAAACCTGCAAAGCAAACGTCCCTTAAGCCACTACCAAACAGTTACATATAGCTAACCGAATAAGTTGCGAGTCTCGTTAAGCTCATTAAGCTACTAACAAACAAACCCTTAATGGGACTCATATTTTATTCAGTCGGCTATGCATAAATGTTTGGTAGTGACTTCATTAAATAGAAAGTGGCTTATTCACCGTAAAAGCCAAATTTATACCAAAACTGCCCCCTCCCAATTAAAAAAACTACCCCTCGAATTAAAACCCACCCAAACAAAATCTATACAACTTTATTCATTAAGGTACTTAATTGAAAACCAACCATACAGCCTCTAAGATGTCTATTAAACATTACATTGTTCGTTTCAAGTTTGGAGAAGTGAATGAGCCTGTAGTTTAATGTATAACAAAATACGTGTAATTCTCTCTTAATTAACAAATCATATACCAATTAACTGAACACATTAGGGTTTTTGCTGCGTACAGAGAAGATTTTGCGAACCTTGAGATAGATAACACCACCGCCCAAACCACGATCATCGCCTTGGGTGAAATCCATACGAGCTTCATTGCCATAAAAACAAGCACCTTTCCACTGAATTGAGCCGTTATTGGGAGAAATCGTTCCCATAAACGACGGCAACAAATCCACAGCACTGCCGAAGGTGTTCAAAACAGGCCAGGAAACTTGACGTGGTAGAACGGGTAAGACATCGTTAACCCTAAAAGGCAACTTGAGAGCATCCCCAAACTCCAGAAGAAACCCTAACACTAATAACCCTAGAATGCATAACAGTCTCCATGGCAACATCGTTGGTGGTGGTGTTACTTGTCAGTTGGATCCATTGAAATCTGTTGGAATTGATTTTGGGTTGAATTTTGTGGATTAAGACGCTTTTAAATGTTGGGATTTGGAGGTGGTTTTAATTGTTTAACGAGAGATATCAGATATCGGAAATTAAAATTCGAAATTAAAATCTTTAAAAAATATTAATCAATTTTAATAAATTCTCTCTTAAAAATTTTAAAAACAATTTGTTATACATAAATTACTGATTATTAATGCATACTACTTAAAATTCAAGATTACAAGTAGAATTTACATGAGTCTATTAAGGCTCTATGTTTAAATTTGTGTAACTAACTACATATAAACATAATTAATTACATGATAAATATCATTTTATAAGATATAATTAAGTATTTTGTTATAATTAAGATAATCATTGAGTTTTAATATAATATTTAATTATTATCTTAAAAAATTATTTTATTAAACCAAAAATAAATTAGTTCGTTATTAAACTTTAATTAAATTATAATAAATAAAAAATTGAATTAAATAAATTACATAAAAAAAGAAACTTTTAAATAATTAATTTGATACTAATATCGATTATTTTTTTTCAAAATTTTATAATATCTTCAAATTTATATTTCATTCAAAAATAAGAACAATTTTTCTTCTCAAAACCACATAAAAAATCATATTACCCAAATTGCAAAATGAAACATTAAAATCAATATGTATTTCGCTACATTACACGAGTACGCTTCTGGTATTATATAATTTTAATATAATTCAAAAAAACTCAATAAAGAAATATATTAATTCAACTTTCATTGTTGGAATGAATACAAATTTCATTCATCTCTCATTTCCTTAAGAGTTGTTTGGAATGTCCAATCCTTTGACCAAATTCTAAATAGAGTGTTTGGTTCATGGAATAAGACTATAAAATCCTTTCAATTCCAGTCGATTTCTTCATGCACATATTTTACAATTCCATGCCAATATGCTAGGATTTCAATTCATTTCCTACAAATTCCTTCCCTAATTCAATTCCATGCAACCAAACGCAATCACAAGGCACGGTCAAATTCCATCAAATTTCATTTCATTCCCTCAAAGTCAAATTCCATCAAATTCCATTTCATTCCCTCAAAGTCCAATTCATTTGATGAATTCCAATTCCATCAAATTACATTCTACGAACCAAACGCCCCCTTAAAGTTTTAAAAAAATATCTGTGTTGAGAGTTTTCTCCATTGTTTTATATTTTAGAGAATATAAAAAGGAAGTTGTTGGAGTATTATATAAAAAGTAAAATGTTGATTTTCTCTATTTTAAAGAAGTTGTTGAAGATGCTCTAAATTTCACATTTTTCATTGTTTTTCTTTGGAAATTAACCAAAATAGAATATCTTCTAAAGCAAATTCATGTTTTAATCATTTTTTTTCAATTAAATTTTCATTTTAATCAGATCTTATACAAACGACTTACGGCATAAATCATATTCTTAAATTAAGGGAAAAAAAATATTTTGACATCAATTTACATAAAGAATTTACGAAAGATCCTCATTTACGTAAAGAAAATTGTTTCTTTTTTAATATGAAAATGGATTCAAGCAAATGCAGAAGGCATTTACGAAAATTTTGTCTAAAGAATTCAATGTCAAAAGAGGTTAAAAAATAAATCTGGTTGAAAAAATTAATTATTTTGGTCAATTTCCTAATTTACTTTACAATATATATATATATATATATATAAATACTTATTGTGAGACCCGTAAGACCAATTCTCAACCCTTGGATTAGATTTACAATCATCAGATTTGAACATTAATAAACGCTACGAGACTTCTCAATAATTATAAAATTGTCACCGTGCAACTTTCGACCATTGGATCATTAACTTATAAAGTTGATCAATGAATATAAATTGGTCTTACGGGTCTCACGAAAAACCCTTGTCCTCACGTGAACCTAACCCTATATATATATATATATAGAGAGAGAGAGAGAGAGAGAGAGAGAGAGACTTAAGATCATGTGGGATCAACTTATTTTTGTGAGACCGTGATACCAATTTTTTACTCTTAAAACTTCATAGTAAAACACTATGAATGTAACTTTCACAGAATTTTTGTTGTGAATATTCATATTTTTTACCATATGTTTTACCATTTTCTTGTAGTCCCGTGAGTCTTATGAAAACCGGTTGGTCTTATGTGAATACAACTATATATATATATATATATATATATATATATATATAGGGTTCACGTGAGACCAAGGGTTTTTCGTGAGATCCGTAAGACCAATTTATGTTCATTGATCAAATTTACAAGTTAAAGATCTAATGGTCTAAATTGCACGGTGGCAATTTTGTAATTATTGAGAAGTCTCGTGGCGTTTATAAATGTCTAGATTTTCATATTGTAAATCTAATCCAATGGTTCAGAATTGGTCTTACGGGTTTCACGAAAAAACATTGGTCTCACATGATCCAAAGTCTATATATATATATATATATATATATATATATATAGTTTGTTTCAAATACAACTCATCGTATTTGTACAACCAATGAAACCCAATAAATTGATATATTTATGGAAATGATAAGAGTTTATTTATTATGATTTGAATATTTATGGAAGATGAATATGATTCATTAATTATGATCAATACTTTATATTAGGAAACAATCAAAACTTCTATGAAATCACATATTAATCAAATGAAATGGACGGTTGAGATTGGGTTGTATTGGTTGCACAAATACCAAAGGTTGTATAATAACCAACCTCTCTCTCTCTCTCTCTCTATATATATATATATATATATACACACACACACACATATTAAATATATTTATTTAAGGGTAGAAAATAGTTCTTTCAGTAAACTGCAAATTTGGTTCATGTGGTTTGTCAAAAGTAACATTTTTTGTCTATGCAATTTTTAGATTACGAGATGGTCATTATGGTTTAAATAAGCATTCAACTTTGATCTCTTCCTTCAATAGCTGTTAAAACGTTTCGTTAAACAAGGGGAATTTTTTTTATCAAATTTTTTTGTCTTTTACACAATCAAAAACCACAAGACCAGAACCATTAAATCCGTTTTGATTGGTTAAGTACCAAAAAATAGATAAAAAAACAAAAATATCCCTCATTTAACAAAATCTTCGACATCTGTTTTTTTAAGAAAATTGTTATTCAGCTACCATAACCAAATTTGTAGCTTACTCCGACTCTTTTTATATCAAATCCCCAAAATTATTTGATTTGGTATCAAATTGTGAGTTCAATGAAAATACTTTCCAAACGCAATCTGCCATATATTATCAACTACTCAAACACGTAAAAAACCTAATTAAGAATTAAAAATAAATTGTATTTTGTTTTCTGTTTGAGAAACATATTTTCAAAACGTTCAGATGAAAAACGTTAATAAATAAACTAAAAAATAAAACTTAAATAAGTTTGTCGTCGTTCACAAAGATATTTGCATCTGAAACATATTATGTTTCCTTAATTGCGTAAAATGAAATTAAGTATCTAAAATAAAAACTAGATCATGACACGTTTTATCTTATTGCAATTTATCCAAATATCAAATACGTCAAATGGGTGCGTGAAATGTATATAAATATTTACGTTTTCTTAAATTGGATTTACTTAAAGAATCTAGAATATTGCTTAAATTGTAACCAAGTTGTACCTATATTTAATGCATTTATTGCTTATAGTGTTGAAAACGTAAGGTCAACCAAAACTGAAATTGGCATCATTTTGTCACATCTATTGAGATTTTGTTAAATAAACATCTGGTTAAAATATGTAAATATTTACTTTTTTTTAAAGACTTTAGATATTTCAGATCTTTTCTCAGTGTCTATTTGGATGATTTTTATAATCAAAGTGACAAATATATAATTTTTGACGAGCATGTGTATTTTCAAGATGGATCAAAGGTCTATAAAGTTATTCAATGTATTTTTAGCCAAATTTCATCGTTTCGTGGAGAGTTTTTTAAGTCTTTTGGTTGATTTTGAGGGATTGTTTAACTTTTCTTGTCGATTTCAAGACTTTTTCAATTTTTGTTGTTGTTGTTCCTAGTATTTTCTAATATATCAGAGCACCCCTCAAAGTTTAATGAATACACGTTTCACACCCAAAAAAATTACTTGGAAAAATCAATTGAGCGAGTACAAAGAACCCCACTTGAGTCCTCATAGATCCGCCCTAGTTTAGAACAATGATCGAGAGTATGTTGTTTTATGAATGAATTTGGTCTCGATAAAGATGCATATACGGAATAAGTAATAAAATTTATGTTATAATATAACTGTTGGAGATACTGTAATTTTTAACAAGAGTTATTCATAATACTCGTCGTTAAAAAAAACGATAAGATGTCATATATCCTTCATGTAAAAATTCAAACAAAAACCAGGTTGAAACAATCATAATCTTTAACGACAATTCATAACAAAATGCATCTCCGGCTCAAAAATATCCACATTACTTGATAGAAAGATGTATAAAAAGACTAGTAGTCCCTACACACCTTACGAGCGGGTCCGATCGATCAAAATTGTCGATCCAAGCCGTACCACGGATATATAACCATTTGGGACAGGAGATGGGGGCCAAATAGTTATCAACTATTAGGCGTATGCTGGAATAATCTATACATCATGACCCAGTTCCTTCTCATAGTCATAATCGAGCCATGATTGAGTCGGGTCTTAACCGGTTAACATAGGTAGGCCTAACCTAGGGGAGTAGGCCGGTCCATTGGTCTGGGTCCAAATCCACATCTCTAGTTCAATGGGGGGAAAAGTGAAGATGAGCTTCCACAGTTTAAGGACAAATAAAATCTTATTTTGTCAATCACGTGAAAATACATAATTATTTATTAACTATAAATTTATTTTGCTCTCTTTTTTCAATAAAATGGTGGAATCGTTAATTTCTCTAACAAGTTCCTAAAAGTGCAAAATGAACTTTTGAGAGGCGATTTTAAAGCACGAAAAAAATTTGACATGAAATAAGGGTTGGTAACGGGCTTCGACAAGCATCAATATCAGAATATCGAACAATGAACTCAACGAAATTCCCAATCTTTAAGAACAATGCATCATGTAAGCTTTATGTGCAACTTAACCCGCTAGAAAAGTCGTTTTATTCATTGTTTGACGAGTTTTTGTCCGTTTTCTCTTGATTTTTGGTTTGGATAAAATCTAACTTCAGTTTTCTCTTATCCAAATCAATTATATACACAAAACCTATATATATATATATATAGGATTGGGTTCACGTGAGACCAATCTGTTTTCGTGAGACCCGTGGGACCACATTCTTACACGTAAACTTCACAGCAAAAACATTGTGAAGGTTAAAAAGAAGTCGAACCTTCACAACAAAAACACTGTGAAGGTTAAAAAAAGTCACCTTCACAGCATTTTGCTGTGAAGTTTCAAGTGTAAAAAGTTGGTCTCACGGTTCTCACGAAAACAGGCTGGTCTCACATGATCCCAAGTCTCTCTCTCTCTCTCTCTCTCTCTCTATATATATATATATATATATATATTACATATATTTTCTCTTTATCATTTTATATTATCTCTTAATCCTCTCCTTTTCTTCATATAACTTTCGGTAGACATGTTCATTGAAGAACATGTTTAGTTGTTGAACATTGGAGTGCTCAAAAAACTGACCAACCCTGTCAACCCAATGCGATCTCAAAAAACCCCCGAAAAATAGTCAACTCGAGGTAACCCTACACTTAGTTGATATAAACTTAGGATTGGGTTGGAATTGGTTTAAGGGAATTTGAACCCGATCCGATCCGATAAACCCGATATCTTTCTACACTACCGATTTAATATGATTGTTAAGTACTTGATTGATATATGTACATTAGACATTAGATCAGCCCGTAATTAACTATATTCAAAATTATATTACAATTTCATCTGTAATTTTACTTTCTTATTTGCATGAACTTCCAACCTTTTTGAGTTTGTTAGTGGACAAGTGAGCTATTACGCTTTCTTCAAAGGATGGTTGCTTCCAAGCCCACCTCCTGGTTGTCATCGCTCCAATCACTTCCTTTTCCATTAAGTGTTGCTTAGGGACCTTAATGTACGATCTGAGTTGTTTCCCTCTCGACTTTGGATCTTAGGACCCACAAAGTTTATCTGTACAAATAATCTAGGCCTGTATTTGAAGTTTCTTTGGGGTTGGTAAGGCGAAATGGGCACGCTAGCCCATTGAGTGCTCTACCTGTGGCCATCGACATCATACATTTTACTGAAATAGATTTCACGGAAAACCAACTATACGATCTTGGTTGGCCGTCAACCGCAAGCCACAAGTCATCCCTGTATTTTGCCATATACGTGGGTTTGGTCCTCCAAGGCCTGTTAGAGTTCTCTTCAACTTGCTCATGGCTAGATTGATCGGTTTCGGGTCAAATAGGAAGAACTAGAAGATTCCACCTCTAGAAAGCACCTACATCTAATGGCCCTTTTTTTGTATATTGTCATTTTGATTTTATTTCGTTTAAACAAAATGCTTAGCTAGATTGTAAAATAATGTATCGAAGTTTCAACTCAATCAACCTGCACTACCCACCCATTTGCTGCCCTGGTTGAACATGTTTTATTGATTAGAAAATCTTGGGGGTGATCAGTGATCAGCGCTAGTTCTTATTTTTCTAACAGATCGCTCATCAAATTAAAACGGATGTACTTCTAAAACCCCAAAAAAATTCCATTTCTGCTGTCAATATCTGGATCTTGTCGACAGTTAGTAGGTAATGTACGAATGGAGTGCACAGAATTTGCTCAACCTTTTCCGCAGTATATATCATTTTGAATCACACTCATTAGCAAATGATGCATAATTGCATACTGCTTAAAATGTTTTATATAAAAAAAAGCAATCAATCGGAGACAATAGGGCAAAATCAGGCTGTTCAATTCTGGATTGAAGGAGTAAAATTAGTAGCGGAATCAGAGGTGATCGAGAGATCAGAACTGTCCGATTGAAGCATTAGGGCCGATGAATTCTATATATAATCTGTAACGGAGTCAATTACGTGCATCAAATTCACCTAATACAGAAATCGATCAACAGTTTCGGTGTTTGCAGAAGATTCACTCGATAACCTAGGGTTCTTAGAGGAGGTTTAAGGAAGGATAGAAAAACCTGATGACAAACGAACCAGTAGGAAACGGTCACTTCAGGCGAAGCACTGCCGTTCGCTTCCCTTCTCGGCACACTTCACTTTTTTCCGGTGAAGAACGCATGTATCCCTCCCCTGGCTCCAAACGTGGCTGCGATCTGCATAAAATTAAGGGGTAGGCTAAAATGAATCATGAACTACTACTAACTTCCTCCTTGCTCACAAATCAAAATTTCAGGGGTGGTTTACCTAAACACTTACCCGGTAAGCATTTACCGGTAAAATTTAACACTATCATTTACTTACCAAGTAAGATTTTATTCACTAAAACGCATCGTATGTAACAATTTATCCCGGTAAGCGCTAACCATGATAAGAGTTATCGTCCTCACTTATTGGGTAAAACTCTCGATGCTTGTCTTCGCTCTTACCGGGTAAGATTTTTAGTCCTGCTATATTCATCCGGTAAAGTAAAGTGACTTGATAAGCGTGTATCTGGATAAGCGTTTGGTAAACGACACCTTAGTGTTTGATTTTTTACATTTTTAATATATGATTTAATTTTATTATATGATATAAAGAGGGGGTGTATATAGCAATTCCTAAAATTAACGGCATAGTCACCCAATTAATTGGTTAAATGCACACATATTTATATCAACAACTCATAAAATCATATGTTAAAATGTAAAAAGTAAGTCTTAACTCTTAAGAAGAAAATTTCGTTTAAATCGTTTGATTGGATTTCCCCCGGGATCAACTAAAACGGTTTGGTTTAAGCCCCCCTTCTTTTGCTGTTTCTTGAGATTTAGTTGGTTCTTTTTGTTGTCTTTTTCTTGTGGGATTTTGGATTATTTCTCTCTTTGTTATTTGTCTCTCGCATATCTCTATTTTTTTGTTGGTTTTATAATTATTTTTTCACCTTTTCTACCCAACATTTCAAAATAACGCTAAAAATGATTTATAACCCTAACCCTGTCCATCCATACCGCACCATAAAAAGCAGCTTATGTAAGAGACAAGTCAGATATATTATGTTTCATTAATAGACTATTATAAGAACCTAATACTGACAAGCAGTCAAAGGGTGTTGTTATATGCATAACTATTTATATCAAAATCAAGTCAAAATGAGTATTTAGGTCTGAATTTAGGAGTCGTTTATCCAACGCTTACCCGGTAGGATTCAACACTATCACTTTACTTACACGGTAAGATTTTAGTCCATCATAAAAACATTGTATACAACAATTTATCCGGTAAACATTAACCGAATAAGAGTCGTCACCCTCACTTACAGGGTAAAACTGTCGGTTCTTGTCATCGCTCCTACCGGGTAAAATTCTCAATCTTTTTCCATGTAAGTAAAGTGATAAGGTAATGCGACTTAATAAACGCTTGCAAGTAAGAGTTTGACAAACGACCCCTTAATTTACCAACTGCCCAATCACCATAGAAATTGTACCCTCTAAAATATGGTAGTCAACTGTAAACCCTTCCAAGTTTGTACAAACACAATATATCAAAACCAAATGCAATCTTAAGAACAAGATATCAACGGTAATTCTATAAAAATCCCAAATCTTAAAACCATTATCATTCAAATCACATGGCATGACAAATATATCAAAAAAGTGACATATAAATGATTCATACCCATCTTTAACAGGAAAAACCTAAAAACAAATCAGAACGTTCGATCATTACAGAAATAAATTTCATAATCATCATGAAACAGAAACCTTTTCTACACAGCTCGTCGACTAAATACTAACCGTTGAAAGAAAATTACACAGTTAAACTTTATTTAAACGATCGTGACTTTTAACCACCGTTAAAAAAACGAATCGTCAAATACGTAATCCTTCAATAGAGTAGAGATTTCATTTCTTGAAATATGGTGTTTGGAATCTCTTTGGAAAAAAGTGTGAGAAAAGGGAAATCTTTAAACCCTTTAAATCTTAAAGTGCATATTTTAATTAAAAATTAAGTTTTATTATATAATTTAAAGATTTTGTTGGTTGGGTTTGTGATTATTAATGGATTCCAAATATATTATAATTATGATGTGATGTCTCCAATATCAACCAACCATGCCAATGGTTGAAGATGATGTAGTCCCTCTTTGCTAAAGATGGCAAATAAATCCACTTCCTTTTTATTGTGACAAATAACATATATATATATATATATATATATATATATATATATATATATATATATATATATATGCCCCCATATCACCTAAAAGTTATATGCCACATCTTTTGGGAGGAAAATAGTTATATAGAATTCATAAAGTGGATGAGTTAGTTTGGATGGATAAAACCAATAAAATGTGTTAGAATTAATGGGTTCTTAATGTATCATGACTAATATATGGTTAGAGTAATGTATTTTGTATTTAAAAAAAAGGGTTTTTACGGGTGTAAAAAAACAGCTGAAGTCATTTAATATTTAATTGAGTTGTAAAATCTTTAAACCGTATGTATTGGGTTGGAATTGGGTTAGACTATTTGATCTCTACCTAAGTCAATGGACTCGATACCTTTCTATACCATAAATTTAATATGATTTTTTTAAGACTTTAATTAATATATGTAATTGTTACCCTTTATGGAAAGTCTTGTTTTCTCATATGTAATTGTTAGCCTTGTTTGTATGCTCTTATTTTGGTTTTACTTCGTTTAAATACAATGGTTTAGCTAAATTGTAAAATGATGTACCATCATTTTAACACAGCCAACCCAACTCAACCCAACCCAACCAACCCAACTCGTACGATTTGGGTTGGGTTGAAAATTTTTAAACCACAAACATTAAGTTGGGATTTTCAAATGCCTTCAACCTGGTCAACCCAACACATATATAACACTAATGGGTTTTTAGTTTTTTTATTGGTTTGAAACTGTTTTGGATTTACTTTAAACTATAAAGTTTTAGACTTTCTTTTTAAAACACAAAACATGGGAGTTCGTTGTGCAATTGCATATATTATCATGCTATTTGAATAACATACGTGTTTTTTACAACTCTCCCCTCTTTTAAGAAGGGATACATCCACTAAACTGTTGAGGATATTTTGCCTTTATCTTCTCAGATTCCCATGTTATTTATGATTCTTTATGGAACCTCTGTTTCACTAGCACTATGAAACTTCTGTTGTTCCCTATATTCTTCATCTTTCTATCTCGTGAAACGGGTTTCTCAACATAGCTCAATTTGTAATTGATTCAAATATATTCCATCATTAAGATTATTCATCAGTTAGGTATTTTTCGAAGTTCAACACATGGAAAGTGTTGTGAATACCCTATAGCTTTCTGTGGTAGCTTCAACCGACATGCTACGTCTTATACTCTTGTCAATATCTTAAAATGATCCAACATATTTCAGACTCAACTTTCCTGATTTACTGAACCCGTCAATTTCTTTCCATGACAATATCTCCAACGTCACCCCTGTCTCTAACCTGGAATTCTAATAGTATGCATCTCTTATTTGGAGAACTCTTTTACTTATCTCACATAATTTTCAACATTTCTATATTTTACACTATCTTATTTAGCAGTTCAATGAACTATTTTCAGCCTAACTAATTGTCATTGCAGTGTCCTAATGCTAAGTAACACTTAAACAAATACATTTAAGTACTTATAAACACAGTCAAATAAATACTGGTAAATGGGAAAAACTGGTATATCAATATATTATGGTTCATATCTTGCAACCAGTTGCTAATGAGAAAACATAGATAGAAACGTTCGACCAAAATATAAAAAAGAGCATTGTTTATATTTTGAAATGATCTAAAAAATTATAAATTAAAGAATATTAAATTTTAAATGAAAATAATATATTTTTTGGAAATTAATATTCATTTAAAAAAGTATATATTTGACTTGGTTTTCCAAAAAATAAGTTATTGATTTATTAAAACTTAAAACAAGTACAAGAAAAAAAAAAGAGATTCTTTTGACCAAATATATGTAATAGGTGTTAAATTTTTATTTATTCTCCTTTTTTTTAATCACCAAAATTAATTTTAATTAGCTTTTTAAACCACCATTTAGTCAACCTCAAAAGGAATTATATTCCTTTTTTTTAATTATTATTTTTTCTATTTTTTATTTAGACGATTATGATTCTTATGGGTTTTATAAAATAATTATACAATACCGTGACTGCAGACTCATAACAATGTTGTAAATATATAGTGATATATAAATACAGAACCTTTTTAAGATATCCAAAACACGTAAATAAAATCCCAAAAATAGGTTCATTTGAAAGACGAGATAAATCTGTGTCTAGGTTTTTGCAGAGTAGAGTATCACATGATATTTACGTAACTGACACCAAGTCAAAGACGAGAAAAGGAAAAAAATTAAGAGAAAAACAAAAGGGTCAAAAGAAATGGCGACCTGTTTTTTTGGTAAGATGGTCGCTAAAATCAGTAGATTATTCTTAACTGTGTATCGTGGATCAAAAATTGTTTAAACATTGGGTTTGGTTTTTGAACTCATGAAATATGGACAATTAAAAAGAAAGCTATAACGTAGTCATAAAATCAATGTTTCTAAAGAAATACTGGGACTTTTTTTTTATTAACCTGTATATCCAACTTATTATGCGAGCCGACTAATATCATGACGACCACTTGTTTTGTGGGTGTCCGGAGCCACCGCATGTAAACCTTCGTGACCACAAGAGGATTTTTATTCCTCATTTGATTTGAACCTGAGACATCCAGACATTTTTTATCTCTGTAGCCCAATCTTAACCAATCAGACATCACCCTTGTCGTTTGAAACTTTGTTTTTATGATAAAGAATATATAAAATGAAATATTTCCAAAACTTGGTAACTAGTTATTTATCCACACCGTCTGCCATCTAGATTTTTGTCACAACGCTGGAATTTCTTTATAAATAAACTTATTATTCTATTAAAATCTGATTTATTTCAAGACTGATATGAACGAACAGTCCTCATCATTTTTTTTATATATATATATTAAAGAAGAAATCAAAGATAATGAGGTGACATCTTCTAATGCTTAGAACCTCTCCTATCTTTTTTCTCATTTTTTTGATTTTTTTTAAATGTTGAATATGTTAAAGACCTTTTTACCCCTGGATAAAAAAATGTATAGCTCATAATTAACCCAGGTTATTTTTGTAATTTTGTATACCCAAGTCTAACCTCCAACTCTTGATTTGCTCTTTCATTTACTTTCTTTTATTTCTTAATGAAATTTGTTTTTCAAAGTTTCAATAATAAACAAAATGAAATCATATAAAATCTTTTGGTGAGGGATGAAGAAGRTGAGAGTTGAAGAAGAATTCAAAATTTTTAAAAGGTATGTATAAATTATATGCATTAAAAAATGTGATTTGTTATTACATATTTCTTTTTCAATATTGTTGGATGTGTTGTTATCATAAGATATGATTGTGTTTACGATTGGATTATATAAATTGTGTTTATGATTTGATCATATAAATTCGAATAAAATTTTGATATTTTATAATCACAGGATATGATAAACTTTTTTCAAATTTAAGTTTCATTAACAATAACTATTTATACGTGATTGATAATTATGTTAAATTTTGACTCTTCCAAAAAAAATTCAATTAATAGAAATCCTTTTAGTGAGTAATGAAGAAATAAAAGTTGAAGAAAACTTAAAAGCTTTTAAAAGGTGTGTAAAAATTATATTATTTACAAAATGTGATTTGTTATTACATATTTTTTATTTTCAATATTGTTGGATTTGTTGTTATCGTAAGACATGATTGAGTTTACGATTGGATCATTAAATATTAGAAACTTATCTTTCTTTTTTCCTAAATTTTTTATTTCTTTAAAATATTTGATATATAAAAGACTTTTTCATCCCTATTTTAAAACATGAAATTCATTAAAATAGTGTTGTTTTGATAATCTTAAAAAGCTTAACCTCCAATTTTTTCCTCTTCATTCTTGGAGATGAAACTTCTAAACACTTTCATGTGCTCCTCCATGATTTGTCAATGTTTTTATAATATTAAATAAGTTATATTATTATACCCCTAAATGATAAATATGTATTCCATTATAAGAAGAATTATATGACCAATTCCAACTTAATTAGCTTTAACTTTCACATTACATAACTCCATAGAGATATTCATTATACTATTTTCATCTACTAATTAAAATAAACTTACAATAAATATTGTGGCACATTGTCAATATGTTTTTCTCAAGAGATTTTCTCATTGTTTTTAATTTATGAAATGTTAAATAAGTTAAATATTTTTTTTACTCGTGAATGAAAAATGTGTATTTCATTATTTTCTCCAAAATGAAAACAAAATTTTCCAAGCCAGAGATGTCCTTAATTGAGCATTTGGCATCATTATTTTATATAAATCTAAAAGTAAAATATGAAGTTTCTTATGTGACACTTTGTGGAAAAGTTATTTCATAATTCATTTTTTTTTTCAAATTTTTGGATTTATTTTGTTGATTATATTAATTATCTTTCATTAACTCATAAATCTTCTAGACTTTTCGTTTTCTATTCTGTTTTTTTTATCTATCTATATATTTCATAATTTAATTTTTTTATAAATTTTTAGATTTATTTTGTTGGTTATATTAATTATCTTTAATAACTCATAAATGTTCTAGACCTTTCGTTTTCTATTCCGTTTTTTATCTCATCTATATATTATATCTCATTCAATATTTTTAAAAGCAAATAAATACACTTATAAATACCACAGGAATATCACATTTTATTTGTTTTCAAATAAATAAATACATAAATATCATTTTAAGTGTTTTTTACTCCATAAAATTCATGTAAGAATTGTTATATTTTATATTTATATTATTTAAACAAACAATTAAAATGATGTTTATGTATTTATTTATTTGAAAACAAATAAAATGTGATATTCATATGGTTTTTGTCTGTGTAGACTTTGTATGAAAAATAGAAAATTTTAATTTTTTATATATTCGGTAAATAAAAAAAAGAGTGTCCTTGTTTAATATTTCTGAAGAGGTTTATTTAATGATGGTTTAAAGTTTTAGTTATCTATTAGAATGATTGATCGTAACATATCAACAATTGTGAGGATGATAACATGAACAAAAAAATATGAAGGTCAATAAATTAATCATTATATTTATAACTATAACAAAAGAAAATGATATATGCATGAACTGACATTATAATATTTCAACAGTAGTTTGATTTTTTTTTTAAAATTAAACAAACACCTTACTTTGACTCATGAAATATGATAATAAACAATGAAGATACCCATATCTTTAACAATAATTATTTTTATATAAAAATAAAAAATTAAAACAAATAATACATGTGAAATACCTAAAAAGGGCATGGAGTCCAATACAATGGACTTGGTACAACTCATAGTCTCATACCCAAAATACAAGGGCATTTTTTTTCCATTTGCCACACACATTGACCCTTTTCTACCCAAAAGTTTGACCAACTTTGGCCTTTTGAACTCCCAAAGGATACTCTTAACAATGCAACTCATCTTTAGGTGGTTTCAGATCCTTATTTTAATTACATTAATAAAATATTTTATTAATTATTTAATCGTTTATTTTATACATTCTAATAAAATACAGTATCATTTTATTGATAAAATATTTTATCTGTGATGTCAAATAAACAGGTTCTAAATACAACTGATATATCCTATACATCCAAAAGTTAAAGTTTGATGATTTGGATAAAAACCCATTTAAGGTTCGTCTTGCTAAGATATACCGGATCTCTGCGTGGATATCAGATGATTAAATACATAATAAAATATCAGTATTTTCTTTATAAGCCTTAATCATCAAGACAAATCAGACATCACTGTCAAAAAAAAATATTATCAATCTCACGTGTTCAAGCTATATGAATGGTATTACAAGTTCTTATAAACAATATTATTTCGATATGTAATATTACAAATTTAGCATTTAAAAAACTGTGAAGTATTTGTCAATTAAGAATTATTTACGAAATAGCATAAAACAAATAAAATACCACCGAGCGTATTATCATCGAAAAATGAATTTTGCAATTTAGAGACATGATAATAACAAATTGAAGAACGGCTGAATCAGATGTTAGAAATATGTACGAAAAGAAAATTAACAAGTATTAACTCAAAGAAACACTTGATCAGAGACAGTACCTGTTACAAACAAAAATTGAAAGAAAACATTTAAAATCTCACTTCTAAGAATAATAAAATCATTTTGAGTTCAAATAAGTGGTTTGAACATTTGAAAATATTTGAATATACATAGAAGTTGTCATTCTTCTAATCATATGAAGATTAAGTTCAGAAAAATATACCTGAGAATCAGATCAGATCAGATCAGATCATACTAAAGATTTGATGGTGATGCTGCCCTTTGAATTCAGCTCATACACAAACAATATAACAGAAATTTATCTTGCTTCCAATTGGTGTAACAATTAATTTTTTCTCAATCTGTGTAAACATTTCATTCTTTCCATTTTCTACCCATTTCATTTGATAAACGGGGTTTCAACCTATGTAATATCATTTGATTTTATTGTTGTATTTTTTCACGTAATAAAGAGTTACGATATAACTTGATAACTTGATATCTACGCCATCTGTAGTTATACGATATACCAGTTAGTGATCAAAATAATTACGAAATAAGAAAATTTTAGTGTTTGTCACATTAATTGAGGAAAACAAAGGAATTTTTTTGTTATATTTTGACCTAAAAATACTGAAATCTTGACGAAGTAATGTCACAATATAAGAGATCTCATCATGATTTATATTTCGTTCCCACTAAAACTAGTATTCCGACTATTCCATGTGGCAAATAATTTAAGTGTGTGTGTGTGTGTATTAATAAATACAGAGTAAATATGTATGAAAAGAGCCTACAGATTCGATCAATATCATCGATTTATATGTCTGGATGATAATGAACGCTAGAGTAATTCACATTGATTCTCAGATCTAGCGTAATCTTTGTACAGTGGTTTGTACCATATGCACTGTGAGTTTCATGTTATGTTATGTTTACGATTTGATGATTTTCAAGTCAAAAAGCAAATTCACTTTTTTAAGACACCCCTTTACCCAAAAGTTATATATGTGCATTTATTCCATTATCTTGTTAAACGGGTGACATTACAGTACCAACTTTGTCACGATGCTAACTCGTACTTCCATGGTAAATGAATCTTATATTTGTTGGCGTGTAAAAAATTTACCGTGATTACTCGTTTTGACCAGAGCAATTAAGCAAAATTGTATTTGTTACTATTTTGTGTAACCAATTATTGTAGCAGACGTCAATTCTTTATATTTTCTATACGTTTTACGTGATAAACAGACATTCAAACTATCAGTATTTCAATTATTGTAGCAGACGTCAATTCTTTATATTTTCTATACGTTTTACGTGATAAACAGACATTCAAACTATCAGTATTTCAATTATTGTAGCAGACGTCAATTCTTTATATTTTCTATACGTTTTACGTGATAAACAGACATTCAAACTATCAACATCGATTGATTTCGATGACATTTTAACTATGTATAGAAAAACTGTAATGTAATTGAATAACTTGAGATCTACGTTATTAATAATAATAATAATAATAATAATAATAATAATAATAATAATAATAATAATTCACTGGTTGTTTTATAATGTGTAAATAAATATTAAAAAATGGATAAAAACAATTTTAGAAAAAAAATAGTAAAAAAAAAAAATGTATTGCATTTTGAGTTATTGTATTTAAAAGGGTTTTTTTTATGAGAAATTAATAATTTAAAAATGAGGAATAAATATTAAAAAGAAAAAAAGAAAAAGCTTAATATTTAAGAATAATTGAAAGAATAAAAAATGTTGAGAAGTCCCGTCGGACAAAAGTCCAAGGGAGAAAATGAAATGAAAAATGGAGCCCACATAAAGATTTCGTTGGGACTCCCAAATCTGCGCTTTTCTTTTAATTCAAACCCCTTTTCACTCGCTAAATGATGGAATTTTGTGCAACATCATTTTTATTATTTCCTTCTTATTTTTATTCTTTTATATATATATGCTTAATTAAATGAGAATTGATTAATTTGTGGTAATTGTGAGATCCAATCTCAACCATAAATCAATGGATAAATTATGAAATTAATAATTATGATAGTTTAAGTTAAAATTATAATTAGAAGGTTTTTAGGTATTTTTAAAAGACTTCTCTCTCCTCTCTTCTCTCCCTCTCATCTCTCATCTCTCCGATCTCCGGCCTCCGGTGAACAAAAATCCGACAAATACCAAGTAATCACAAAGATACACAATGTGATACCCATTGTGATATACAGTGGTACTCAAATGGTATCACAGTATATCACAATGAGTATCAGAGTATATCACAATGGGTATCGCATCATGTATCTTTGTGATTACTTGATACCCGCCGGATTTTTGTTCACCGGAGGCCGGAGATTGGAGGTCGGAGAGATGAGAAAAAAGAGTTTTTTTTTTTAAATACCTAAAATGTTCTTTAATTATAATTTTAACTCAAACTACCATAATTATTAATTTCCTAATTTATCCGTTGATTTGTGGTTGAGATTGGATCTCACAGTTACCACAAACTAATCAGTTCTCTCTTGAATGAGCCCCTATATATATATATATANTATATATATATATATATATATATATATATATATATATATATATATATATATATATATAGATATATTAAGAACCATAAAAAAAGTTGCAAATTATGTGAGAACTGATTTAAAAATAAATTATTACATGATTTTTATATTAAATAATTGGATTTAATATATTGTTTTAAGTATATTTGTTTCATAATGTGATAGTTTCACATGTATTTGTTTCATTATATGAATATTTTTTATATATATTTTTCGTTTCACTAAGTGAATAAAAAAAGGTTTCACATACATTTTTTCATAAGGTGAACACAAATATATGTGAAACAATATGTTAAATCATAGTTTTTATGAAAAAACAATGTAAAAATATATTTTAATATCGGATCCTCATAGGTTTGTAGCATTTTTGTGGTTCTCATTTGATTATCGTCCTATATACAGGGAATAGTTCAAACAATAATCTTTGTGATTTACGAGGACGCAAGAACGGCTTATAAACCAAGTAATGTGATTTAAATCAAATTTAAAAGACCTTTTTAATTTAAATAAATATTAAAAGATTCAAAAATATTTAAGACCTGAAAGGGTAAAATTAGAAATTAAAGTGATGACATTCAAATAACACGATCACAACAACTCCAATTATCAAGGAAGTGATAACAGTCGGAAGCATTACTCGACAGAAAGCAGATTGGAGGAAGATTGCTCGACTCCGTTTTGATGTGAGAAAGAAGATTGCAGAGGTAATTGATTCATGTAAGTTTACTTATCACATGTTTAATCACTATTTGAACGTGTCGTTCATTTTTTTTGATAATCAATTAAGATTGTATCACGGTATATCAGATGATTACCGATTGGGGTTAGGCAATCAGATGATTATCGATCATTGTGTGTAATTGATTAGGGTTGAATCACAGTATCACAAACAATTTCACATTTCTTTATCACAAGAATATCACAATCGATTACCACAGTATCACGGTTGATTATCATAATATAACAGCTGATTTCACATTCCTTTATCACAAGAAATTAGGGGCTACTTTATCACACCGATTTGCACAATTGATGTTATCACGTTAGAAGTCGATTTTCTAGAATATCATAGCATAGTTGATTATCACAGTCGAATTCACATTCCTTTGTCAAAAGAAATTAGGGGCTACTTTATCACACTGATCTGCACACTCGATGTTATCACATCAATTTCACAAGAAAATCACAGTTGAATTCATAAGTTTATCACTACACACTCGATGTTCGCACGTTATAGGTCAATTATCACCTATTTATCACAGTCACTTTCACAAAATCGAATCTTCAGATACAAAAACGATGGGGAGAAAACGACGGGGACATGGTCATTATTCCAAGCTAAAATCATGGGATAATTACAATTAATTAAAATAACATAAAAAATAAGAAAAATACCTAATTATATTACTACCCATATTGGTTTTTATTTATTTATTATATTGGTAAAAAAAATGTTAGAGTCCCATAACTATTCTTATATTCTCGTAAATTTTAGGGGTTCTCGTTTAAACTCATATATATATATATATATATATATATATATATATATTAGGTTCCTATGAGAATAGAAGTTATGTTGAGAAAAGTAAGAGATTTTCATCCTTTGATCAATCTTAATTGAAGATTAACCCTATCAAGATCACCGGAACAATAGCTTTGATAAACACAATTCATAGGATACGAGTGAGATTAAAATTGATCACGAGTCATATTATCAAACAAACACATGTGAAACTATCATATTATGAAATCATAACTCAAATCCTAGTATTTGACAGAAAAAAAATCATATAAAAGTATTTTTAAATCAATTCCCACGGGTTCTAACCATTTTGTGTTTCTCATTTGATTCAGCGGAGGTTCAAACAATAACATCTTTATTTTATGAGAACGTGAAAAACACTCTAATCACATGTGATAATACATATGATACTATGATCCTTCACATATGATAGTAAATCAGAGACACAAAATACCTATATATATATATATATATAGGTATATATATTTTCACCAAGAACACACAGATCAAATTCACAATTCACAATTCACTCTACGTCACAAATTGTAATAAATGAAAAATTATTATGGAAAAATAAAATAAAAAACACTGATCATAAATATATAAAGAAAATAAAAGTGAAATAATGTAAAATGTGGGTTCTTTTTAGATGCTACTCATAATGTCTTGTCTTCTTTTGGCAAAATAAGACCACATGGTCCTTAAAATCTTCATTTTCATCCACAATATTTGATCAACATTTTGGGACCATTCACGATTTAAGTTGTCGGGTTTTGACCATTCCACTTAACCCATCACCGTAAAATACTTTTATTTCATAAAAAAAATAATTATGGTTCGATATCGTTTTATATTAAATCTTAAACAATATATATATGGTTGGGTTTACGTAAGACCAACTTGTTTTCGTGAAACCACTTTTTTACACTTGGAATTTCATAGGAAACCGCTGTGAAAGTAAAAAAACCGAACCTTTACAGCAAAAACACCGTGAAGTTTCAAGTGTAAAAAAGTGATTTCATGGGTCTCATGAAAACAGACTGGTCTCACGTGAATCCAAGTATATATATATATATATATATATGTCAGAAATGAATGTAAAAAGTTGTCTTATGTTCGTTTTTCTTATATTTTAAAACCCGTTGTACCTAGCAAGTAGGGCAGACACTTGTCCCTAAAAAATCAATGCCAAGTCTTCAAAAATTTGTTTTTAGGGCAAAACTCTTATGATGCCTTCATCGATTAAACCCTAACGTCCCCAACTCTTAAGATCTTAATCGAACTGAAGTCATCTTATTGCTTTTATTTCGTTAGCTTTAAATGCTATTGATTTAATGAATTGCTATTTTTTTCCGACTTACATTTTGCATTTTGTATTTCATAGATATAAATTTACCGTGTTTGTTGTTATTTGTTTGTATGGTTCATAAGTTTGTTAACAAGGGTGGCGCCTGATTGGTTTGAGCTTGAGCTACAAAGGTCAAAAGTGTTTGGGCTAACTGCAAAGCAAGTGGTCGTTCTGTAATTAGTCGACTCGGATAGCGGGTTGAGTATCTAGGTTAATAAAAAAAAAACTTATTATTTAATTTGGATTTGTTATATATTTTACTACTTGTTTGTCTTTTATTTTTTGACCTTTTGTTTATGTGATTTCTTTTATTTGATTAACCAAACCGTTTAATTCAAAAACTGAAAAACCCGAGTCGTGTTTGGAGTTTATGTGACATCCCTAAATGTGCCCCCATTGGTCCGTCACTAAATAATATGATATAATTAAAATAATAATTTTCCAAATTTCCAGAGATAATTAAATTCAACAAAAGTTGTGGTGCAGATCCCGATGTGGATCCTAATTATTTTTAAATAAAAAGAAACCTAACTTGACCGGTGATTTTCTTAATAGGTCGTTGATTTCCCAATCTTTACGTATGATTTGATGGTGGCCACAGTCAATTGACCCCAGGTCAACACCGGCTTTTTACACGCTTCACATTTATTTACATCATAATTAACTTAAATTATATATTAAGGAAATTGGATTTATATGAGATCAATTTGTTTTCGTGAGAGATGAGACCCGTATGACTACAAAATAATATTGAAATTTCATAGTAAAATAACGTAAAATTCAAAACCACAGTAAAAATACTACGAATGTTTCCTTTCATAGTAAGAATCAATATTCAACACTATAACCTACTTTACAGTGTAAGATTTTAGTCTACAAAAACGATATTGTTTACAACAATTTATATAGTAAGTGCTTATTAGGTAAGAGTAATTACCCTCAGTTACCTATATAAATCTCTCCAACCTCATATCATTTTTTACCGGATAAGATTATTGACACTTACCATCTTTATCTAATAAAATAAATGTTTAACAATATTCTTAAAGTTACAATATATATATATATATATATATATATATATATATATATATATG
>NC_037540.1:2205485-2234546 GCF_001531365.2 Cynara cardunculus var. scolymus
ACGACATCAATGTGATACCCAAGCACATATATGATGCATCGTGATACCACTGTAGTATCACCGGCGGACGGTGGCCGGAGAGAGAAGAGATGAGGGATGAAAGTTTTAAAATACAAAAAATATCCTTGCATTAATATTTTAATTCAAAATTGCCAAAATTCAAAATTTTCTAATTTATCCATTGATTTGTGGTTAATATTGGTTCTCACAGTTACCACAAACTAATTAGTTCTCATTTGATTAGACCCCTATATATATACACGATCAAATAAAAACTACCATCATTTCTACAAACCACCTTTATACGTCGATTTCATTGTTTAATCTTATAATTTTTTTTCATGAAAGTGTTTAATCTTGTGAAATTGTTTCTTATAATATACTTTTTTTGATGAATTTGTTTCATATATGGTTATGAAATTGTTTTATATAATATTTAATGAAACTGTTTCATGTATTTCTCTAAAATTAAAATAATGAAGATGATAATATTCATGATTAACACCCTCCACAATAAAAATGGTTAATCAACTTTTCATAATTACAAAAAAATGAACAAAATGAAAAATTATGATTGGTTGAATGAGTTTTACATGGTTTGTACAAATTGAGTGGTTTTTATTTGAACGCTCCTATATATATATATATATATTTGATTAATCTGAATATCGAACTTGATATGTGAGCCAACTAATACCAGGATGACTATCTGCTTTGCAGATAGCCCGGAGTCACCGCATTTGAACCTCAGTAGCTACAAAGAGATTTTTATTCCTTCTTGAATTTGAACCTGAAACCTACTGATACTATATACATATTTAAATATGTAAAAAACCGTATTACGTTTCTCGAAATAAAACTTGTTTTATTTGAATACAATTTGATATTTAAATAAATAAACGAAGAGATATAAGAATTGATGGAAGAAATAAAGAACAATAAAACACGTTAAGCATTGTTTTATAAATTAGAGATATTTTTCACTGAACAATAACAATTATGAATCCACAATATCATCACAGAACAAATTTTCTTTATAGTAATTGCAAGGATGATGTCTGATTGGTTTTAACTTAGACTCGATAGGTTAAAAGTGCATGGAGGTCCCAGGTTCGAATCCAAGAATGAATAAAAAACCCTTTGTGACCACAGATGTTCAAATACGGTGACTCCTGACTACCTGTGAAACGGGTGATCGTTCTGTGAGTAGTTGACTCGTATAACTTGTTGGATATCTAGGTTAATCAGAAAATTGAACAAATTTATCTTATTTTATTTATAATTGTTAATTGTTTTTTATTTACTAGAATGATACTCGCATAATGTAGCGAGATATATTTCGATTTTAATATTTTGTTTTGTTTTTTGTTTATGTCGATATAACACGGTTTCACATGGTTTTAAGAAAACAATAATGTTTTTATTTTTGAATAAGAAAATATCATAAAACTTTGAAAAAGAATATATCGATATTATTATCAAATTAACTATTTAAAATTATATTTTTTTGTATAATTTTTTAATTCAATTTTTTTATTATAATGCAATTTATGTTTCATAATGAAGTAATTTATTTATTGATTCAATAATATAATTATAAAGATAATAATTAAGTCATCTGTTAAAAGTCAATAATTATCATAATTACATTTTAGAGTTTTTATATTTAAAATGAAATATTTATTTTGTATTTAATTATGTTTATCTACATTTAGTTATACAAATTCAAAAATAGAGTTTTAATAAGTTATACTTAAATACAATTTACTTATAATCTTGAATTTTAAATAATATATATTAATTAACAGTACTTCATGCATAAAAAATAAGTTTTACAAGTTTTTATCAAATGGTTTATTATACACTATAGATAAATGCCACATTAACATGAGGAGTGGGGTTATTTTTTTAAATATTATCGAAACAAAAGAACACAGTAACCGAAATGGATTTTGTTGTTCAACGACTTATCCATTACAACATTTACTAAAAAACCATTAATAGATATGATTTTTTTAATTATTTTTAATCAATTTCTTGAATTTAAAAAAAAAATCCAATCCTATCTTTCTTGGAAGCCTTCGTGATATTTTAATTCTCGATAACAATGGAACTTTTGAATAAAAATCAAGAAGATTTTATAAAAATTGAGCATTTTCTACGTAGAAATTATAATTTTTTTATAGTTTATAAAGAAAAAAGTTGTAATTATTTACCTTAACAGATAAATATAATAAAGAAAAAAAAAAAATCTTATGTGTAAGAGTCATGATTTTACTCGCTAAGTGAGAGTTGTGACTCTTATTTGGTTAATGCTTACTATATAAGAAACACTTGTCAACAATCTTTTTTTTGGGTAACCGTGGGTTTCCGAAACAGCTTAAGCGAACCAACTAATCCCCATAACTATCTTGAATGGAGTCATTGCAGATTTGCAGGTGAACCTCTCCATTACGGTGCTAGAATTTTTTTTAAATGGTGGCACGTTTGATTATAAGAAACAAATATCAAAATATTTTTCACAACATCATGATTGGTATGTTGGTTAGTTCATTTCTTTTCATATATGAGGTCTTGTGTTTAAGTATTTTATTGCAATTTTTTTCCAGAAACATAGTAAGTCTGAAATATAAAAGTTAAAAACTAAGAAAATGACACTAACATGATTCAAACCTGGGTCTTGGGTGGAAGAAAAGTCTTGCAAACCAACTCTACAAAGAAAAACTTATGTCCTTATTGTAGTTTCAAAATATATATGATGACACACAACAAGTCGATAAAGTTGCATATTTCACAAACCTAATTTTTTTACACTACGACGGGTGAATGAAATGATGGGACGTTCCACTATTACCACTTAACTGGGTCTGTCTCTGCATCCCTTGAGACTTAACCAACGCGTCACAACCTAAGTGCTTCTTGCCAACAATCTTTCAACGTTATTTTAATGGCCGTAAATCTTTTTCGGTAAGCTAAGCGACTTCTTACCCGGTAAACACTTAACCAGTCAGTGCTTACCGGGTAAAAGACGTTTACCAACAATCTAAGCACAAATGTATAGAACTTTTCAACAAGATAGTGCTTATTCAACTCTCTCAAAATGGAATCTACTCCAAACATATATACCATGGTTCTTTATTTCGACAGGGTACATATATCTTTTCTCCTCAATCAAGATATCCGCTGTTTCGCCCACGAAAGAGTAATTGAATCATCAAAAATTTGTTAGCTCTTATTATGTCAATTTGATGGCCGAAAATATTGTCGTGTAAGCACTTAACTGGTTAGTGCTTGTTGGGTTTTGATGACCGGAAATCTTGTCAGATAAAGTAAATTAGGATGATGACTTTTACCTGACAAACAGTTATACGACTGACCATAAATCTTGAAGATTTGGGTGGATTCAAATTTTAATTTGTGAAAAATAAAAAGAAACAATGAAGATTTGATTCATGTTGATATTCATATTCATATTCATATTCATATTCATGTTTGATATTGATATTGATATTGATGAAGTCAAGAACACACACATGTGGGGGTAGAGAGGAAAAAAGTGAAAAAAATAAGAAAAAAATCAAAGGGGTCACCACCAAAGTGGATTTCAGAATCTCAGCGTATTTTCTTAAAAAATTAAAGTAGATTTCATCAGATTTTCATGATCTTCTACAATGTCATCATCTCTTTGATGGAGACGTGGCTCTCTGTCGTCTCCATTTATATATCAAAATTCCTTTCTCAATTCTTATCCCACCAACCATTTCTCTCTCAAATTCAAATTCATCATGGCAAGGAACGGTTTGTTTTCTCGAAGATGGATGTCACCTGAAACAGATCAGTTTGCCGATGTTCATGTCCTAGCTGTCGATGATAGCCTCGTTGATCGCAAAGTCATTGAACGTTTGCTTAAAATCACCTCTTGTAAAGGTAACTTGTAATTTAAAATTTTCTTATAATCTGTTTCATTTTTTGGTCGGAGAACTCATTTTTTTCGCCGGAAATTCTTACAGTCACGGCCGTTGAAAGCGGTTGGAGAGCTTTGCAATACTTAGGTTTAGATCAGGAGAAGACCTCACCTGATTTCGTTAATGTGAGATTCATTTTCATCTCTAAATTTTCCTATCAAACGAGATACTACCTGTTGTAATATTTAGATCTAACAAGTCTTCAGTTCTTTCCCAATTTTTTAGGAATTGAAGGTGGATCTGATAATCACAGATTACTGTATGCCTGGAATGACTGGCTATGAATTGCTCAAAAAAATCAAGGTTCGTAATTCCTAACATTTCCGATTGAAACTTTTTGCTGAAAATTTCACAGGTATTGATCTTCGTTTTGCTTTGATTGTTCGTTGATTCAGGGATCAGCAACTTTCCGAGAGGTGCCAGTAGTGATCATGTCTTCAGAAAACGTTGTGGCACGGATTGACAGGTACTGTTTTGTGTGATTCTGTACCTTTTTCCTATTTTGAAATTCGGATAAACGACAACTGCTAAAAGAGGATGGATTAAAGATAGATCATTAATCAATTACTTCAATCAATTGCAATTAAGTAGACTTTTTCCATGCTTAATTAATTACATCGTTCATCTCTACTCATACCGCTTCACATGCTTCATAATTTACCTTTGATTCAACCAACTTTTTCCATAAACACCTGCAACCATATTTTGACTTTGATTCTGATTCAATGGATGTTCATTATTAGGAGTAAACCTTTAGGTTTTGATCTGTATTTGACTGAGTTCATTGAGAAATATCACACACTCTACATAAACCTGTGATTCACGAGATGTTTGTGATTGAGAATCTTGAGTTGATTGAATCAAACATTAGGGAAATAGTTTCCAATCATGATTTAAATTTGAATCAACAAATTTCAAAACACATTTCCCTTAAAAGGTTAGAAGATGCCCAAATCAAATTCCTAAATAAGATCATTATTCAATTGTAATTATGTGATCTAATTCATGCTTCATAATTTGATTTTTGATTCACCCTATTACTCGAACGATTACTTGGTGATCTCGTAAAAATTTGTAGGATCATCAAGAATTTGCCTCGACTTGCAAAGATTTGTGATCATTTATCTTATTAGAATTTGGGATCCTGATCATCCAATTCATCATTTCTCTGAAGAAAAAGTAGTCAAAAATATGATTTAAGAAGATACCCAAATCAAATTAATCAAGAGATGCTAATTAAACTTCATAAATTTCGGATTGTAATTGGCTTTGATCGATGAAATTTTAAAGAACGTTTAACCGATGGGGAATTGCACGATGAAATTTTCAGGTGTTTAGAAGAAGGTGCAGAAGATTTCATTGTAAAACCTGTAAAATTATCCGATGTCAAACGATTGAAAGATTACATGTTTGGCGAAAACCGGGGAACAAGCCCTCCTAATAACATCAACAACAAAGAAGAAAAAACAAGTTTCAACAAAAGAAAACTTCAAGAAATGTCCGATACCTCCCCCTCCCCCTCCCCCTCACCCTCACCGTCCCCTTCTCCATCCTCCTCCCCATCACCGCCAACGGTGTCTCCTTCCACCTCCCCATCACCTCCAACGATATCTCCGTCCACCTCCCCATCACCTCCAACGATATCTCCGTCCACCTCCCCATCACTGCCAACGACATCTCCCACGACATCTTCGTCACCACCACAATCGCCATTGTCGTCGTCGTCATCGACACCTCCCTCCTCACCACCCTTTTCACCCTCACAACTAGATTCCCCAACAATGCGACTTAAGGTGACCAACTCCGATCAAGCCTAATATTTTTCAATTTTTACCCCTTGATAATCTCATCTTTTTTATTAATTACATGATAGACAAGGCAAGTATTTGTACATTTAAAAGTTGTTTTTTTTTTCTTTTTTTTATCTTTCTGATGGCTTGTCCCCCTTCTTACCTTTTTGTTCAAGTGAATTCACAAATATTACAATTTTGATATGATTTCTAATTTATTCCTTTTTTTTCCATTCATTTGTTTTTTTTTCTAATTTAACAATACCAGGAACCAATCAGTAAAGATGAAACTTTTGTCGTCTATTTATTAGACTCGTGGACTATACAAAAAATAATAATTTGAAGAATTTTAGCTAGAAAACAATAAAAATTATTAATTCAGTTCAACCCGTACTTTTTTGTTGATGTTATTTTTACGAACTTAAAGCTGTATTGATCTTGCTGATCCAATTAACTGCTGATATTCGTACGTTGTAAGTGTTTATTTCTTATTATCTAAAAGAACGTTATTAGACAGATACAAGTTAAATAAAATTACGATCTAATAGGAAATGTAAGTGCCTTTTTCTAACATATTTTCTTTATTCTAAACATAGTATGATATTGTGGTTTTAATATGAAATATGATATGAATAGCCGTATTGTGGAATATTGGTACATAAAAATGGTATAACGACCCATAATAAAAATTAATAATTTCCAATAACTGAAATTAGAACATTTTATTTCCTTTTGTATTTAACAAGTATTAATTAGGTTTTTTAAGAAATGGGTTATTTTTGTTTTTTTGTAAAGACTTTTAGTTGACAATATGATTTGTTATTATTTAAAAATAAAAATGAAAAGAAAAAGAAAAAGAAAAAGAAAGGGGAAAAGGATGGGTGGAACCAACTCAACAAGATTTAAAGGAGGGGAAATTAATAATTGAGAATTGATTTGATGAAGATATGGTTTTATTTCATGTCCCAATCTTGTCTGGTAAGAAGGAATATTTTTGATTTGGCAAGAGAGAGTTTGGGACACCTTTGTATCATTTTTTTCCTTCTCCCTCCCTCCCTCTCTCTCTCTCTCTCTCTCTCTCTCTCTCTCTCTCTCTCTCTCTCTCCTATATATATATATATATATATATATATATAGGGTTAGGTTCACGTAAGAACAAAGATTTTTCGTGAGACCCGTAAGACCAATTTATGTTCATTGAGCAACTTTAAAAGTTAATGATTTAATGGTCTAAAGTTGCACGATGACAATTTTGTGATTATTGAGAAATTTCGTGGCGTTTATGAATGTTCAGATTGTCAGATTATAGACCTAATCCAGGGGTTGAGAATTGGTCTTACGGGTCTTATAAAAAACCCTTGGTCTCACATGATCTCAAGTGTGTATAGGGTTGGGTTCACGTGAGACCAAAGGTTTTTCGTGAGACCCGTAAGACCAATTCATGTTAATTGATCAACTTTATATGATAACGATCTAATGGTTAAAACTTACAAGGTGGCAATTTTGTAATTATTGAGAAATCTCGTGGCGTTTATAAATGTTCGGATCTGACGGCTGTAAATCTAATCCAAGGGTTGAGAATTGGTCTTACAGGTCTCACAAAAAACATTGGTCTCACATGATCCCAAGATATATATATATATATATATATATATGAGCTTATTATGTAAAATATAATATGTATATAAATATCGAGTCGGGTTCAAATGATAATAAAATTCAAATAAATGAATACGAGAATAAACAAATCACATTGATTATGACACGATTTTAGCCGCGACCTAGGTCGCAGATCAAATCGCCCACACCCTCACGTTGACCATGTAACATTTTAAAATCAAGATTTTAAAATTATTTAAATACTAATCATCTTATTTGTTATTATTGATATGCGTTTTAATAGTTTAAAAGTCTTTTTGAATTTTAAAAGATATATTTATATTATTTTTTTTACGTATTTTCAACTTTTATCCGGTTTAAACTTTATTATAAAAGAAACTACAAGGGATAAAATGTGTAATATTCACTTTATGGTCTTGATTTGAAAGTTGCTTGGAGCATGAAATATGCTTCCCAATTCCAAAGATGCCCTTACACTTAAAAAGACATTTTTATTTATGTGACATGTGTATCTGGTAAATTTTACGTATAATTCTGTCTTTTTGAATCACACATATGCCTAAATCCGATACTTAAGAATAACAAACATACTTAATGACGCTAACGTATCGTGGTTTCTTTTTTATGTTGTCATTAGAAACTTGCCTAAAACGCAAGAACAAGCACCACGGAAACGAATGCCATACTGGACCAAAATATCAGTATCGAAACGGACCTAAAATTTTAAGTGCATGTGGCAATAAAAAAAGCGCACAAAGCATTTAAGACGTTGATAGAGACTATTGATGTCGTTTTAAACGTAAACTCCCGTCTAAATAAAGGTATTACAAAACTGAAGTCTAGTAACGTCTTTTTAACATATTATAAATACATAAAAACAAAATAACAAGCATATTTAATGACGATAATGACCTTATGATTTTTTATCCATGGGGTCAACAAAGAATTGCTTAAAGCACAAAAAGGGGCATCATTAAAGGGATATGGCGAGTGAAACTAAAATAGGCTTCTATTTAAAACCAAAACAATAAAAAAAAGGTACCGAAAGCTTAATTACATATACCTAAAATACCCTTAACCCAAGTTAACCCAAAACACGTCTCCAATATACATAATTATGAAATTTAAAGGTCATGTTCGTCTTTTCGACACATAGTTGAAACACATTCACCTGCCGTTAATTTGGTTGTGGTTAGTTAACATTTGTCAACGACAATTATTGATTCAATCTTATCGACTTTTTAATCAAGATTATGTCATCGTTAATGACAAAAATAACCTTAACCCAAAACACATCTCCAATATGCATAATGTAATATCTCAGTCCAACCATATCAGATATTATCTGTTTTGTTCACACACTTAAACTCACGAATTCAAAACACGTTTAATAAAATAGGTATTTAATCCCTTATAAGACAATATTTGTTCCTTTACCCAACCGATGTGAGATCTAACATATAATCATGAAAATTAAAGGCCATGTTCGTGTTTTCAACACATAGCTGAAACACATTCACCTGCTTTCCATAAATCTTCTTCAGTTAATTTGGTTGTGATTAGTTAACATTCGTCAATGACAATTATGAATTCAATGTCATCGATGTTTTTTATTATCAGAGTCATGTCATGATAAATGACAAAAATACCCTTATGATTCTGTTGAGGGGTGGGGTCAAGTGAAAGTTGGAAAAAGCACAAAGAGGGGGGGTATGATTGGAAGGGTGTAGACATAAACCGGAATAGACCGGTCTGGCTGCCTCCCAAATGTGTCCCAATTCGACAACCTTCCCTTTCCGGTTTAATGCAAAACCAAATCTTGGGTTGGTTGGGTGGCCTAGCTGTCAGATTAACGCCACTAAACGGTGTCGTGGCCCCCTCCAATATGACAACGATGTACCACCCCCATCATTCACTATACCAACCCCACCTATATATTCGTATTTTTTTTTAAAAAATTAATAAAAAATAAATCAATTTTTTCGATCAATTTCATTTTTTAGTCATTTTTGAAGCTAAAATTTTATTTTAGTAAGAGTTTATATAAATGTCTTACACCTCTAACGTATAGCTCAACTGACAAATTGATGAGAAGACTTTTCCCAAATATATAATAGGTTTTGGATTCGATCCCAGGTCCCTTAGCCTCGGGCCGCCGAGTGAGTCAAAAAATACTCATTTATATTGGTGTCCTTGGAGGCAGGTTTCGTGTGGGGAAAATGTCGTACGCATTTGTATAACTCTATTTTTAGATGAAGAAAAGAGGGAAAAAAATCTTTACGTAAATGGGATTTTTACACAAATTTGAGTAAATACTTTTTTTTCTTTTTAATTTAAAAAGCGAGTTTAGCAAATACGTAAGACATTTTCGTAAAGTCCGGCTAAAATAAGAATTTGATTGAAAAATTGGTTAAAAAATGAATTTCGTTGGAGAGATTGACTGTTTTGGTCAGGTTTTTAATAACCTGTATTATATATAATATAAGAATATTAGGTTTATTGGGAATATATATCGTATGAACATATCACTGTTGTAAGTAATATTTGGACATTGTTTCAGACTATGAGCATTACGAAATTTAGTCGGGGATACCTAAATACACACTCGAGATTTCTAGGCAAATTTGGGATGTTATCAGTATATGAATTGAATTGTACAGTTTTATATACGATTGTATTCTTTTTTCAGATTTTATGAAATGATTAATTATATTTAAAAGTAGTGGATGATGATGGAAGGTGTAGATATTCGTATTCTTGAAATCTTTAAATGATTCTATTTTTGGGGACATAAACATTGAAAAATATTGAGACTTTTAGATTGAATTAAGAACCAACCAATTTAAATACACTTAATCCTATTCTAATATCATCTTTCTTTTCACTCATTTTTAACCAATCGCCTTAAAAAAGTTTCATATCTAAATTCGTGTAATTAACTGCAGATAAATATAATTAAATACATAATAAACATCTCATTTTATATATAAAAAATCTAAAATATAATTAGGATAATCGTTGAGTTCTAACAAATTACTTAATTATTATCTTTATAAAATGTTATATTATCAAAACCAAATTATTTCATTATTAAACTTAAATTAAATTATAATAAAAAAATTAAAGAAATTACATAAAAAATGAGAACTTTTAAATAGTTGATTTAATGTTAACATTGATATATAAATATATATATATATATATATATATAGAGAGAGAGAGAGAGAGAGAGAGAGGTTGGTTATTATACAACCTTTGTCATTTGTGCAACCAATACAACTCAATCTCAACCGTCCATTTCATTTGATTAATATGTGATTTTATAGAGGTTTTGATTATTTCTTAATATAAAGTATTAATCATAATTAATGAACCGTATTCATCTTTCATAAATATTTAAATCATAATAAATGAACTCTAATCATTTCCATAACTATTTTAATTTAGTGGGTTGCATTGGTTGTACAAATGCAATAGATTGTATTTCAAATAAACCCTATATATATATATATATTAAATTCTTATGATATCTTTAAATTTATATTTTATTCAAAAATAAAATCAAATTTTTGTTTTCTTAAAACACATAAAATCGCATTATAACATCGACAGAGACAAATAATAAAATAGAACATTAAAATCGTGATGTATCTCGTTGCATTGCACGAGTACCCTTCTAGTATATATATATAAGGTTGGGTTCAGGTGAAAATGAGAGTTATGATAAGAAGGATAAGAAGTAATCTACACTATTAAATCAATCATAATTAAAGAGAACCACTAGATCAACACTAATGAGATATAGTAGATATCCAAGGAGGAATACAAATCATCTTATTGCCATGGAGGTTCAAATGCAATGACTCCGGGCTATCTGCAAAACAGATGGTTGCAGTCGGCTCGCATAACAGGTTGGATATCCAGGTAAATTAAAAAAAAATGAGATACAGTAGATCAATTCTATTTTAAAGTGCAATTCATAAAATGTTTTAGAATTAAAAATGATCAACGGTCCAATTTTAATTCCTATTCCCACATGATACTCGTCTATATGTATAACATAAGTAATTTAAGAAGTATGTTAAATGGAATAGTTGTAACTTGTTACAATAAATTTAACGGGCTGTCAGATGGATTGATTATTTGGTCCTTGTGTTTAGCCCAAAGTAATAAAAAAATGGACCAAACTCGCATTTTGGAATCAAAATGAATTATTCCAAGTTCCAACTTTTTTTTTTTTGACTATAAATATTCATAAAAAAAATATTTATGATATTAATTAAAAAATAAATTTTTTCATAAACAAATGACGATTTCAATTTTTTTTTTAATTAAAAATCATACCAAAAAAGAATTGAAATCGTAAATCATTATCGAAGCAATTTACATCCGTTTAAATCACCTTCGTAACCTTACCATGATAACCAGTTTCGGTTGTTTATATTTTTTTGAGAGTATATAGTAATTATATACGACAAATATAACAAATGAGCCTCTGACCTGTTAAAAGGCTAAAGATACACATACCGCTTATTACAAAGACCTTTTGGTTTCAGTTATTTATGTTTGTTTAAATTTGAAAGTCCAAATTCCTTTGACGAGTTTTTCTTGTTTGTCATCAATTTTTGATATAATTATCATCAATTTTGGTTTCAGTTATTTAGTTGGTTTTAATAATGGAAAAAATACGATTACATATACATACAACCATATTTAATTGGAAATTGGTTAAAATAACCATTTCTCACTCTTAAATTGGTCTTCTAGTCATTTCTCTTTTGAATTTACCCAAATGGCACTACGTTCGTAAGTCTCACGTCCATCACTTGCGGAACTAGCTAAAAGATTTAAAAAAAAATCAAATTGTATACTTAATGTTATTAAAACTGTCAACTAACATATTTGAAGGCATAGTCAACGGTCAGAAGAGGGTCTTTCAAATCATACAACTTCCATCCATGGCTTCAAACCTCCATTTTCAGCCATCAAATTTGCAAATTCAATTCGTATTCCTTTTCTTGTTTTCTGCTCATTCATACCTCCATCATCTTCTCAATCAACTCCTCAATACATCCAAGTCCACTTTCCGACGCCACCTCCGCCACCAGTATCACCGACAGATCATCCAACAAAACGATCGTCAAAGTCATTGCAGCAAGTTCTTTGGTTTTATCAGGGTTGTTGTTCTTGTTACAACAAGGGTTTGCAGAAAAACGATCAAATTGTGGGTTTTGGAGGGACTGATGATGAACAGTTAGGACTCGATGTGATTTGCTTGAAAAAATTGCAAGTTTCAAGATCGATAATGGAGGTAGAAAGTCAAAGTTTGACTTTACTGGTTCTCGTGTTTGGCCAGTTGCAGATTATAATATCGGAAGTGAAAGTGAAACGGTTGTTCATCTTCCAAAGGAAGTGGGAAACGAAAGAGTGATGAAAAGTCGAATTTCGTTGAAATCGCCTCCGGTTGCGGTGGAGAGGAAGAACAATGCTCCACGGGCACCGGCACCACCCAAAAAGTGGTGGTTTGACTTTTTCATCAAGACGACCACCTCCACGAGATGATATAAATGAGAAACAGGCCAAACTCAAGCCTCTACATTGGGATAAACTCAACGCCAATTGGGCTATTCCATGGTGTGGCACAAACTGCAAAGAGCTCAAGGCTCGAGGGCTTTTCGTGAAGCTTCTAGAAGCCATTTTGAAAGCCGGGAATGGCATGAATGTTGAAACGTCGAGAGGGAATGCTCAAGCGTTTAACCTTAATTCTCTTCTAAAACTTTCGGATGTTAAAAGCAGCAATGGAAAGAGTACATTGCTTCATTTCATTGTCGAAGAAGTAAACCGTTCAGAAGGGAAACGCTGCAATACGGAAGAATGTGATGGCAATGGAGGTTGTTTCGTGACAGAAATGGCGAAGTTTCTCGAAGGGGAGAAACGGGAAATTCAAGCGTTGAGAGAAGACGAAGAAAGGATCATCGGAATAGTGAAGAAAACGAATGAGTATTATCGAAAGGAAGCAGTTCGAGTTGTTTTTGTTATAATAAGAGAGTTTCTACTTTCTAGAAATGGTTGATAAGGCTTGTGTTGATATTGCTATTAAACTGCAGAAGACAAGAACCGGCCCTGGATTACCGGAAGCCGGAAAGAAGACGCCAAAGTCGCCGGACTGATCACCGGTGAAGTTTCCGGTATTACCTGCAAATTTCAGTAGTTGTAGTAGTAGTAGTTCAAGTGATTCAGAAGAGAGTTCATAACAATGTGTTCACCGGTTTTGTGTGCCACAGATAAGATGGGTAAATGCGTAAACTATTAATCTTAAATTAAAACCCTAAAACCTTCTACACTTAGCTTACTCATGCAGAAAGAACATGACAGGACAAAACGGGTTAAAATGAATAATTTACCATCAATGAGCTGTTTATTGTTTTTTCAAATATCAAATATCTTTTTAGAACTTCCAAATTTATGTGTTTCTACCGCATGCACCTTTAATGTTTGGTAAAATAAAATTGGAATAAAATGACCAATTTATTCATAATGGTTGTTTATATATTTTGATTAATTTATGTAATTTATTAAATAATAATAATAAGATAAATAGTTTCTATAACAAAATATATCATTATAAAGTTTTCATAACGAACACCAAAATAAAATTTTATTTCATACTTTTTCCTATATTATTTTTTTATTATTACCGTCTAATAAATTACATAAAATATTCATAATATAGAAACCATATAAAAATAATATTTTAAGAAGGATAAAATAAAAGCTTAAAGAATATAAAATACAATAAATAAAATATAAAGAATGAATAAACTACAAAAAAGAGGTGTATTTAATATTTTAAAAGAAAATTAAATTTTATTCAAAGTTATATTGATAAAACACAGCACCAGAAAAGGAGGAGGATATGAATAATGTTTATTGTATGATGTCTCTTAAACTACAAACTGAAGCTAACAATGTACAAAAAAGTGGGATTACACATAATATACTTGGTGGATCCTATTTTTTTTCTTCTAGAAACACCCTCAGGATAAATTCATCTCAAGAACTTGATAAGTTCATCAAATGAAAATACAAATTTACCTAAACAACCCTAACTCAAATTCACCAACAGTAAAAATCTTTCTTTTACCATCTTTCTTCTTCACTTTGCCTACTTTTCTGATGCATCTTCTGATTTTGTGATCTTCAGAAGTTCCCGCTTATCGTCTTGAACCGTAGCCAGAAACGTTCACCTGTGTGAGTCCGGTCGCCTTTGGGTTCCGTTTTTTATGGCCTCCTGTTGTATAAGATTTAGCAGAACTGAAACTACATGAGTGAAGGAATAGTTAACGAAATTTAGCTACCACAAAAAAGGATAACTATGTTACGATTAAAAGAATCGTTAAGGCAAGATTTGTAACACCCCAAAAAACTTCGAATCCAACTTAGAACCATGGTGGAAGTTATTGATTGCCCACAACTTGAGGCTTATAAAGACTCATAGATCCCAGTTTCTATCAATATGGGACGAGTTGTTACAAGAATGCACTCTATATAGAATAAAGATAGTCGTTTTCAAGAAATTCTTGATCAATGGTATCCGTTGTTGCACACGTCTATGTTGGGATTCACCAATAATAACCGAGGAGGTAAGACTAGTGTGCATTCCCTCAAGATCACTAAGGATTTTTCATTTTTCATACTGTTATCTTCAAGATCCTATAGGATGAGCCGAAGGTGGATGCACATGGTTACCAAAAAAAAGGTATGGATTACTATCTTCAAAACAATTAAAGGATTAGTAACATAATAAATTAAAAATTAATAAATAATATCATATAAAACAAATTTATATTAGTAATATTTTACAATTATATAATAATATTCATGATTATTATTATATGATAATAAAAAATAAAAAAAGATAATTAATCATAAATGTAATGATAAGATAGAAGAAAAAGGAGAGAGAAAATATGAAAGTAATTAATAGTGTTGTAATGACGATCGACAAATGTACATATAGCAATAATCGAACGGAATTAGGTACATTTAGCCCACCCTATCTAAACTACCCTTTAATGAAGGGGAACGATATATGAGCTGTGTGGGCCCCAAATCAATGGCAAAATATTTATTTGTAATGACTAAAACCGTGGCCGTGCGATGCAGCAGAATGTAAAGCTTAATCGTAAACCAAAAATTGAGTTGTTTTAAATTTATTTTTTTTAATGATTTTTTTGTTTTTTGGAAATGGATCAATTGTGAGAAGAGTTTCCTAAATATCAACTACTCTGCTTATTTGGTTGATTGACATTATACTCAGGAAGGGGAGCAGAGGGTTTGGAAAACTTTGTTCTTTAATATTTAAACAAGGGAAAAATAAGAATATTTCCTATTTTAAAAAAGGAAAGATTTTATGCACAAAAATCCTAAATGCTTTATAATAATAGTATTTGTAAAAATTTAACAAAGTCTACATGTCAAAAGAGGTATAAGGGGTCCTTTACCAAACACTTATTAGGTAAATGTTTAACGGCAAGAGAAATTACCCCCACTTACCTTATCATATGACATTCTCGACCATCAAAATGGATTGTTGGTAAGCGTCTTAAACCCGGTGAATGCTTATGGGATAGGAGTCTTTTCCTCACTTACTGGGTAAGACTCTTAGGTCCATGTTATGCCTCTTACTGGGTAAGATGCTTGCTCCATGTAATGTCCCTTACCGGGTAAGATTCTTGGTTCTTGTCATGCTCAATTGGTAAGATAAATGATATCAATAAGCGCTTACCCAGTAAGCATTTAGTAAACAGCCCCTAAATCTTTATGAAGAATTAGAGATCTTACCTTTTCTGAAGTGCTTTTTGATACCCCTTGTGCCCGATAAAAACTCGGCATTGGTTTTGCTTTGAAATTTAGGTTCTGCCTAAGCTTTTTCATCTCAGCATCTTTTAACTCCTAAATCCAGTAACAAATGGTCATATGGATGGTCTTTATGTACATACACACACACACACACATATATATATATATATATATATTTATATATATATATATATATATTTATATATACATATAAAGATGATGAAATACAATTCTGCTTGGTTGTTTGGAATTCTACCTTTGATTTTGAACCAAGTTGAGTTCTTTCTGCCTCTCTAGCATTTGATTTTTCCTCCAAGTTCTTGAAGAACTATATCAAAAGTAAAGAGATTTCTTTAATGTGTTGTTGGAAAGAAAAACAAATAACTTGTCATGCTTTCTTGTATGGTAAAGGATACCTCTTTTCGTCTTTCGGCTCTTTCGTTACTTCTCAAATCTACGGAAGATGGTGCCACCTTTTGCCGTCTTTCATCCACATTGACTCCTTTGAGTGACCTATCCCAGAAAACATGTTTTTTAAGTTGCAGCTATCAAACATAAGCTATCTCACTATTGTGTCTGAGAATATGTGGAACCGGAACCCCTAGATTACTCTCCAAAAGAGCACTTGAGAAGAGAAGGAAGGTTCCAACATATATTGAGAAAGGGTCCAAGTCTAAGGGGTTGCTTGGTTGGTTTTCCATCAAGTACTGCATGGATTAAGCTGTCTCTGTGGATTAATCTGTCTGGTATAGATTGAGAAGGTTTTTGATTGGAAGGAGGTTTTTCATAGATGGAAGGTGCATGTTTTTTAATTGGGAGGGGCAGGCTGGAAAAAACTTGACTTTCTGCACATATCATTAAGCCACTGCCAAACAGTCATGCATAACTTCCTGAATAAGCTGCGAGTCCCATTAACCTACTAACAAACGGACCCCAAGTCTAACCAATGACCAAAGGGTCTTTGGCCTAGCGGTATCGTAGTCTTTGGCCTCCTAGGAGGCCAGGGGTTCAAAAATCACCAAGGTGAGGAGGATGTGTGAGTTTATTTGTTGCATTTGCCGTATATAAATAGTATATACTTCAAAAAGAAAAGTCTAACCGATGTGTGGGAGTATGTCGGTAGATTGATCATCTCAAGCTTTAGTGTTGGTGTACTTCTATGAAGGGGTCCACATGAAAAACAAATGAACACAAAAGAGTTGGAATAGAAGTTATTTCTTACCCAGATGATACAGATTTCCATGTTGGTCCTAGTCTACCTCTTGCAGGATTCATTTTTTCTGCTGCCTTCCTTGATCTACATTTGTTCATTTAGTAGAATGATAAATTTCTATGTACAAAACGAGGAAATCTAGTAATGAGGTGAGTTTTTGACTTAAAAACCACATGCTAACAGTGGCTAACTGGAATTTTAGAGTTCAATTTGAAAGAAGTAATTCAGAATTGGCATATGGAAACACTGAGATTGTAGACTACCGTTCATTTTCTTTCTGGGAAGTCATGGAAGTTGAAGCCTTTTGCTCTAATCCAGTTGTTCGTATCTGCCAAAAGATAATGCATATAAATCACATTTAAAAAGCAAGTGTTTGTTATATTAAGAAACATTGTTTTGTAAATTAAACTACCTGTTTGGGCCCACTAGATCTTCCATCAGAAGACGGTAATTGGTTCACTCTGTTTTGAAATGTCTTAAAAGCTCGTTTAACAATGTCTTTGTCTCCCATTTGCTCCATGAATAGAGATCGTCTTCTTGATGAAGTAACAGAAGAAGCCGTATCAGAATTTACAGAACTCATACTCATAGATAAATGGAGAGACTTTGGAGCAACTCGTATGCCTTCCGATACCGAAGGAGTCTTGCTCTTTGATGATGATGGGGCATTAGCCTTCTTTGATGAGGACCTAGCAGCAGGCATGGGCGTAGGAGTTGCTTTTGGTTTTGATAATTTAGTGACAGATGTTCCCGGGGGTTTAGGTATAGGTGAAGATGGTTTCTTCTTTGTCCCAACAAAATTCTTTTCCACTTTAGCTGGATTTACCTAAAAAACCAAATAGGAACGAAGTTAATACAAGAAGATAATCTGAAGTTGAGACACAAAGATGTCCAAATGAATTTTCGTTAATGAATTCAATCAAACTAACCTTTCCTGCCAAGTTTTGAGCTTTCGGTTTTGGAATCTCATGCTCACTTTCTTGAATTTCTTCAATTTCAGAATCCACACGGAAATGCTGTTTTACCAATTTCATACTCTCATTTCCTGCCAAGTTTTGAGCTTTTGGCATTGGTGTCTCTTGCTTGCTTTGTTGAACTTCTTCAATTTCAGAATCCACATGGAAATGCTGTTTTACCAATTTCATACTCTCCTCATTGACCGAAGTGGCTTCTGCTAGCTTATCGGCATTGCTGTATAATGCTATTGGGGATTGAGATGATAACAAATGCTGAAATTCTAAGGCATTGCCCATTTGCATAGATCCATCTACAAAGCTTTCATTATTAACTGAAGTAGTTTGAGACTGATCGCTATCTGGTTTCTCTGCTTGACGTTTTCCAGATCCATCTCGAAAGCTTTCATCTTTAACTGAATTAACTTCTTCTGGGCAATGAGACTGATTGCTATCTAGTTTCTTTTCTAGACCTTTTCCAGATCCATTTCGAAAGCTTTCATCTTTAACTGAAGTAGCTTCTTCTGCGCAATGAGACTGATTGCTATCTGGTTTCTCTTCTTGACCTTTTCCAGATCCCTCCATTGCTAAAGTATCAGATTGCACTTCTTCTTCCTCATAAACATGGGTCTTACTTTCAGTACCATCTTCAAGTTCTTCCTTAATTTCCCCAAAACTGTATTCAGTATGATCATCTGATCTTGAAGGATCAGTTTCTGCTGCTTTTTCTTGATCCAGTAACTCGGCCTCCGCTTTCATAGCTGCAATTTTCTTGTAATGGGCTTCAAAAAAGGCCTTCTTTTGAGCTACAGAACCGGGCGTAGAGCACTTCCCGACTTCCTCCAAGTACTTATTTGGCGAAAAAGTAGACCATTTCTCCCAAGAAAGTGCGTCATTCTCATACTTGCCAAACGAAACAGATACTCCCAGAGAGCTAACTGATTCTCCCATCTGTATATATAATTCAAAGTCCGTAATTGAGACATAACAAAGGAAAAGAAACAGAATGGCAACTCGCAAGAACACAAATCAAGAAAGCTTAAAGATTCTCAAATAATTTTATGAACAATCAAGACAAATCTAAGCAAGAATTGTTTGTGGGAAGATGTTTTAAATAGGAAATAGAACAAATAAAAATGGAAAATTAAGCAAGAATCTGACCTTTCTGAAGTAAATCTAGAGAAATCCGTCAATTTTCGAATCAAGAAAAAGCATAAACCCTAATCGAGTAATTGCAGAAGCAAGAAATTTGAAGTGATGGGTCAAGTTCAATTAGACAAAAAGGGAAGAAATTGTACCTTATTTTCCATATTTTGTGCTTCCACCATAGATTCACCCATCAAAATCCTTCAACAAGAGGTGGAGATAAGCACAGAGAAAGAGGTAACAAACCCTCTAGATAGAAGCATGGGCTATAGATCAAAGACGATAAATAAGACTAAAAGCACATCAGCTTTCCAAAGAAATTATCACAAGGGAGACAAGAAGAAGGATTGAACACTGAATCAAACAAGAAATGTGCATGTGGAGTGTTTTCTATTTATCTATCCAATTTCCTAGAGTTATGAAAATTTGTTGTCCTTTTCTGATCCTTATGGACCTCCTAAAGCAGATAAAATAAAGAGAAAACCTAATCATGACCCCAAAAAGAAACCCATGAAAGGTAAACAATAGATATACAAATTATATCCACATGATCACAAAGCATGTTTCATCTTTTTACTACCAACAAAGTAATTTCAGAGAAAAACAAAAAGGAAGTGGTAAAGGCATTTTAACAAACACTTGGTGGGCATCACAGACCAGTCACAACCGCAAAGATTCCACCAAAATGCTTGGTGGATTTCCAAAAGATTTAGCTAAAAAAAAGATTCAACCAACAATTATTTCATGATAATTTACACAATTATTTTTGCTTTTTTTTTTGTAAAACGTAGATAGAAGTTATGATCCTCTGATAGTAATGAAGTAAACAAAAACAAACAGATGCAGAAGATAAAGATTAACGGACCAGAAGTTAGCAAAACACTCGAGTGTTCTTGACTACAAATTCCTAAATATTTTGACCCACTCGAAAAGATAAATTTAATGTCAGATCAGATCAGATCAGCCCTTAAAATAGAGCGGATGTGGGGCTGAGACGGGAACAGCGACAGATCTCTTGCCAGTGGTTTACCAATGAATAATTGAACCAATTTAATACGTATTAATGTGTGTTTGTAATTTTGTATACAAACTGCAAACATTCATATTAAGATAAGGGGTCATTTACCCAAACTTTTAGGCACTTATAAGTAGAGTTAACGTTGTAATTTACTTTATCCTATAAGATTGTAGTCCATTAAACAGTATTGTATGCAATAATTTACCCGGTAAGTATTTACTGGGTAAAAGTTGTCATCCTCACTTACTGGGTAAGACTCTCTATCATTATTATTGTCCTTACCGGATAAGATTTTCGGCCCTCGTCATGTTTATCCAGTAAGGTAAATGACCCGGTAAAACCTTACCAGGTAGGTGTTTAATAAACATCCCCTAAATTAATACAAATAGTCATTTTCAGTACCAAATTCATTTTTTAGTGATTTTCTCCGAAAATTTCTAAATAATTTACCACCTTCACAAGTAACTATTCCTCAGCTTCCAAAGAAGCAAAAAGTAAAAAAAAAATTCACTAACTTGTGGATTTACGTAAAAAGTGAATTTTTTTTTCAATTTCCACCAAACTTGTGGAGGTGTTACTGGGCGAAAAGTGATTTTTCTTTTTTGTCTTTTAGCTCCTCCGCAAGTTGAGGATGCCCACTTTGTGGAGGTTGTGATGTTTTGGAAATCTTCAGACAGAAATGGTTAAATGATGAATTTGGTCTCTAAAAATGGCTATTTCCCTTGATTTCCTGATATACAATTAGCGTACTAGAAACATCTTCAACAGTTGTGTTATATTTTTTATATGAAATATTGAAAATTAAAATCTTTAAAAAAAAGGGGCAAATTGCATGAAAAAATAACGTACTTTAATTTGATTCCTATTTTGAGTGACGTACTTTCAAAACTTCCATTTTGGTATCAAAGATGTAAAGTTTTAAATATTTAATCACCCGGATAACCGATTACCGGTTGTCGGGATGCTTAAATGTTTAAAACTTTACATCTTAGACACCAAAATTGAAGTTTCGAAAGTACATTACTTAAAATAGCAATCAAGTTAAAGTACGTTACTTTTCCATGCAATTTGCCCTAAAAATATATAACTAGGGCTGGTTTCCGATGAGAATGAAAGTTATATTGAAAATGGTGAAAAAAATCTTCAAACAATTATGTTATTTGGGAAAATTTTGGATATTTCAAAATTTTTTGCACTAACAGCTATATTAAACTTTTCTTTACAACAGGAAAAAAAATGAAGAAATCTCAAATTTAACAAAAGAGATGGAACGTATTGCATGTCTATTGGAGGGAGGGACCATCTTTTAAGAACCCATGAAATTGTGATAATCATGAAAACTAATGCATCATGTGCTATTTTATATGATTTTTTTTCATCTGAAGCTAAACTTTAGAATATCAATTAACATATATTTGTTTCGTTGTGTTTGTTTTATAATGTGAATCTTTTTAACATGTTTGTGAATTAAAAGTTACACGTGAAACTTTTTCACATATGAAGCAAACATATAGTGAAATGAGTATACGTTCATTAATAATTAAATGCTATTTTTAGATGAGAAAAAATCATATAAAATAATATCTTGATGTTTCTTGCGGTTATTATAATATATAGAGTTCTCAAATGATTAAACTCCTTATGTAACATTAATAGCATATTACTTGTTATATAATGGTTTCAAGCCGGCTGGTCAAGTTAGTTATTTGTCCTTGTTACCACAATTAACAGCAGTTTCAACAAAAACTTTTGAGGGTTCGTTTGGTTTTACCAAATGTTTTTTTTTTTGTTGTGTATTTAGATATTTTGATCTGTAAAATTCGGAATAGAATCACAAGGGTGGTATCTGATTGGTTTTTAGCTTGAGCTCCAAAGGTCAAGAGTGCTTGGAGGTCTCGTGTACAAATCTAAGGAGTAATAAAAATTCTCTTGTGGTCACGAAGGTTCAAATGCGGTGACTTTGGGCTACCCGCAAAGCATGTGGTCGCCCTGGGATTAGTCAGCTTGCATAGCGGGTTGAATATCCAGGTTAATAAAAAAAATCGGAATAGAATTGAATTCCATTATTTATATATGATTTACAAAAAATAATCATAAAAAATTACAAAAATAATTAAATTAGCATTATATTAATTGCTTGTTACAAAATAAGTGTAAATAATTGATAAGAAATTTGACATAAATTTTCCGATAATACGCACAATATCCTACACCAAAATGTTTCGTAATCAGTTTCAAAATACTACCAAACTTGTAAGTCGTATACTTCTTTCGTTTCAAAATAAAATTCAATTATTTTTATTCAATTCTAAACTATATTATAAAGCATTTAGCAAAAACTCTTAAAAAATCATTTTTTATACATAAAGTACTGTTTGTTGATACATATTACTTAAAATTCAAGGTTACAAATAAATTATGAATAAGTACAACTTATTGAAGCTACATGCTTGAATTCGTGTAACTAGCTATAAATAAACATAATCAAATACAGAATAAATATTTCATTATAAATATAAAAAATCTAAAATATAATTAGGATAGTCATTAAGTTCTAACAGAATCCTTAATTATTATCTTTATAAAAATTATATTAATAAATCAAAAATAAATTACTTCGTTATTAATCCTAAATTAAATTATAATAAAAAATTGAATTAAAGAAATTATAAAAAAACAAAAACTTTTAAATAGTTAATTTGATACTAATATCAATATTTTATGATATCTTTAAATTTACATTTTATTCAAAAATAAAACATTATCGTTTTCTCAAAACCCCATAAAACCGTTTTATAACATCGAAAGAGACAAAATAAAATAAAACATTAAAATCAAGATGTATCTCACTGCATTGTACGAATACCCTTTTAGTTATTCCAAAATAAACATAACATTTTAATAAGCTTTAGATCCAAAATTCTCATTTTAAGAAAAATTGTCAATTGGATTTGGATGGGTTCCCTAATTATTAACCATGGCCCATGGGCCATAGCCATTAGATGAATGTGGGCTAGGACCTATTTGGACTTTAGAGGACTTTTATGGGCCTACATATAAACCATTGGACTATTGTTTGCCTTCAAAGCTACATTACCTTCCATTTCCAACATGATTAAATGGATCATATTTTCCATTAAATTTAAGGTCAAAATTCAAAATCACACCAATCTATAACTTGCCTTATATTTTTCCTTATTTAATGCTCCCAAGTTACTCAAACTCCACTTCCAAGTTTGGATATATTCCCTTCAAATCCCTCCTATTGAATATCAATCTCAAGATCACTAAAGATTTCTTTAACATGAAAACGTGTTATCTGTTACTGTGTTATTTTATTGTTTTAGTAATTCAAGTCAAATCAGACCCTGATCCACTTCAAGATTACTGCATAGCAGATACTCTTTTTTCGCAGTCCTTTTTTGTTAATGGGGCTCCTTGTATAAACCCTGCCGACACTGCACCTTCTCATTTTACAACCTCTGCGTTGTCCAAGCCTGGTAATACTGCAACCAATCCGTTGGGGTTCAATGTCACGGTTACTAATATTCGAAATCTTCCCGGCATGAACACTCTGGGGTTAACGATGGCTCGAGTTGATATAGCTGGAAACGGGCTCGTACCACCTCACACGCATCCGCGTGCTTCTGAAGTAACCATTCTTATAAAGGGTTCTCTTCTTGTGGGATTTGTTGACACCTCAAACCGTCTTTTTACGCAACAGTTGCGTGAGGGTGATTCGTTTGTTTTCCCCCAAGGTTTGATTCACTTTTTGTATAATCTTGATTCGAAAGCTTCGGCCTTGGCAATTTCAGGGCTTACCAGCCAAAATCCTGGTGCACAACTTGCGTCAGCTGCTACATTTACCACAAAACCAAACATTCCTGATGAAGTACTGAAGAAGGCATTTCAGATCAACGGCCAAGATGTGTCAAGGATACGTAAAAACTTGGGTGGTTAACATATATCACTATATTTGATGGCCAAAAAACATAAAGTTGACCATTCATGTGTGATGTTTATATGTGGGTTCATATTCTAATGTTTTCTTTTATAGGCTATTTTCTTTTTTTATTTTAATAAAAGTTTGATTTGTCTACCTCATTTGTATGTTGTAATAATTTTTAATTTTTAATATTTTTTTGGTAATATTTTTATAAATTGATCTTGTTAGCTATTAGTAGTTTATATTTATTAAAAAAAACTAAAATATGATTATTAAAAAAAATATAATATAATTCCCTTTTTTTCCAGTTTTACTCTTGTATAAAAAACAAAAAGTATTGTATTTCAATAAATTATTCTTCTAATTGTTGAAGGATATTTATGTAAAAAATAATGTGCATTCAATGACATCGGTTACAAATAGTAGAAATGGTATATGTTCAATTGTGTTCATAATTGACACAAATATTCACATATATGTCCAATTTGTATTCATAATTGCTACAAGTGTTCATATATGTTCAATTTGTGTTCATAATTGCCACTAGTGTTCATATATATGTTCAATTTGTGTTTATATTTACCACAAGTATTCATATATGTCAATTTGTGTTCATATGGGTGTATACATGTCAATTTGTGTTCATAATTACCAAAACATTCGCTTTGATTATTTATTTCACTTCCCGATCTCGAACTCTGACTGTTACCTTAAACAATTTTAACCTTCTTAATATTGTCGTATTGTTTTCCAATATCTTTATTCATAATTGTCTGAACGATAATAAACATTTTACTAACGGATCTCCTCCACCTATCACAAATTTATAAATATTAAAAATTGAAGATTAATATTAAAAATTGAAAAAATCACAAGATCAATATTAAAAATGCAAATTTATGGGATTTTATAGATCTTGTGACTCCCAATTAATGATATAGAAGTTACAAAAAGAAAGAACATTAACCATATACCCTTAACATTAAATTCTTAGATAGAGAATAACCTAATCATAGACGGAATTATGATTGGTCTAAAAGGTTTATAAAATTAACATAATAATTTGGGTTAACATTCAAACTAAGCGCGCGCTCTCTCTCTCTCTCTCTCTCTCTCTCTATATATATATATATATATAACTATGCATCGGTAGATTCAGAATAACTGATGGCTTGTTTTTGTTTTTATTGTTTTTTTCAAATTGAGTTTCTATGTGACATTCTCATTACCTTGATCAATCTAATATAAATCACACTAATCATATACTATGATAAAAGAAATTACTTAAATGATATACTGATGAGAAGTGAAAACCTTTCTGTCAATTCTCTGGACTATTGCTTAGGGTGTATACTTTCAGAAAACACAGTTTCACATTACTTTAAAGCGATTTTTGAAACTCTTAAATGTTTTAAATGAGTTAAAAGCAAAATTACGAATCATTTACAAAAAAAAAATCAAAGATCAAGTTAAGATTTCCCACATACAAACAAACCATTTGTCGTCAAAAGAACATTTTTTACCATTATTTTGTATTTTATCATCTCACTACAAATTCTGGTAAACACCAATAAACAACACTCTTGGTTCTCTTATGATATACTTGAACATACTAAGAGTTAGAGTTTGACATCCATGGCATGAGATGAGAGTCATAACTTCTATTGCGATTGGATTCGTTGATGGAATCAAGCTCTTAATCCAACCACCTAGAGACCGCATTATACCTGATCTTTTTCTTTCATAATCCTCTGGACGAGACAGTGTGAGCTAGCTCCGGGTTACTGGTTACACGGTTTAAAAAAAAAACTAAAATGTAAATAGTTATCTTTAATCATAGGGTGAGGTTAAAATACTCATAAAAGCCATGATTCATGGAACACCCATTTATTGTTTATTTATGGTTATTAAATATGGGTTGTTACATCCATTTTTATAAAATAATGACGAAAATAATAGTATGGTGGGTCAAAGTGATATTATCTTATATTTGAGGGGTCAAAATGAAATTATAGGTAAAGTATGATTCCTTTTTCATTTCTCACCCTCCACTTTGCTTTAAAAATGATCCAATCCTTGGATTCCATATACCATGCTTGTAACATTAGAAGTATCCATTCCCCTTTGCTTCAAGCAATACTATGATCACATATTCCATTGTAATGTGATTCCATGGAATCATCAACTACTATTTCTTATAATCATGGTTGTTCAAACCAGTTTGAGCGTATCTCGACTAATCTTATCAGATGGTGAAGTTGACAAATTTTCAGTAGTTGTGAGGGGACCCAATCTGAATCTGATACCGATATAAATCAGAGAGTAAAGAAAAACTGATCAGTTGAGCTACCAGCCAATTGCCATTGACATCACCATTTGTAGAATGTGATGAACTCCTCCTTTTGGTTAACTTTTTAGTAAAGATTACATCTGAATTAGTCCAACCAGTTATATAGTATTATCCACATGTCTCGGTTATTTAATACTGTTAATCATTTGGAATTTATGCTTGAGGTATTTTGTAAAGAACTTCCCCATCTCTTGAGGTAACTTAAAAGTGGTATATACAGATATTATATCGAGTTTGTTCTTTTCAGATCTGTTTAATTATTTAAATTTAAATTTTCTTGAAACAACGTATTAATTTAAACCTAATTTAATAGCCTAAAAATAAAAAAATCACAGACATACATTTTTCGTTTTGTTTGGATTCGTCGGTAGACAAACATCGTTATTTTTCATCTTCTTATTTATAATTATAACGTAACTACCGTATTGACATTGAAGTTAAAACTAATACAGTTGACAATAACAAATAATTATTACTATAAATAAACTTTAATTAATAACGAACCAATAAAATTAGAGATGTCATGTTGTGAGCTCTTGACAACCGTGCCACATGAACCTTGATCATTTCATATTTTATCATTTTTTATTGATTATTTTTCCCAATTTTTAGGGATTTTATTGAATTATTCAACCAATATTTTTATTTTTTATAAAAATAATAAAAGTTACCAAGTAATGGTATGGGTTTTAATAGTTTGTTTAGTTAATTATGGTAATGCATTCTTTTTACATATACATAGCACGTTTCAAATGTAAGTCAATCAATTAAGATATTTATGAAATTAATAAAAATTTATTTATTGTGATTTGAATATTTATGAAAGATGATTATGGTTCATCAATTATGATCAATAATTTATATTAGAAAAAATATAAACTTTTATGAAATCACATATTCATCAAATTAAATGGACGGTTGAGATTGAGTTGTATTCGTTGTACAAATGTAAAGGGTTGCATAATAATTCACCTATATATAGATAGACTTGGGATCATGTGAGACAAATTTGTTTTCGTGAGACACATGAGACAATTTTAACTTCATAATATTTTGCTGTAAAGTTTCAAGTGTAAAAATGTTGTCTCACGTGTCTCACGAAAACAACTCAATCTCACGTGAACCCAACCCTATATATATATATATATATATATATAGAGAGAGAGAGAGAGAGAGAGAGAGTTTGTTTCAAATACAACCCATCGCATTTGTACAACCAATGCAACCCAATAAATTGAGATATTTATGAAAATGATGAGAGTTCATTTATTATGATTGAATATTTATGAAATATGAATATGGTTCATTAATTATGATCAATACTTTATGTTAGGAACAATCAAAACTTCTATGAAATCACATATTAATCAAATAAAATGGACGGTTGAGATTGAGTTGTATTGGTTGCACAAATGTCAAGGGTTGTATAATAACCAACCTCCCGTAAAACCAATTCTCAACTCTTGGATTAGATTTACAATCTGAACATTTATAATTATAAAATTGTAACAAGACTTCTCAATAATCACAAAATTGTCACCGTACAACTTTATACCATTAGATCATTAGCTTATAAAGTTGATCAATGACCATAAATTGGTCTTACGGGTCTCAAAAAAAACATTTGGTCTCACGTGAATCCAACTATATATATATATATATATATATATATATTTGTATTGTTTATTTATGTTTTCCATTTTGATTGGTATAAAATAAATAAATTAATAAAGGAAATTAAAGAATTCGTTTGACCCATTTCATTTAATTGCTTGAAGGGTAAGACTTTTAAAGTAATGCTATGTTGGGGAGTGCCCATCTTCAAGTCAATGGCCTTCAGAAAAAAAAAAAAATATATATATATATATATATATATATATATATAAAATTAGGTTTACGTGAGACCAATGGTTTTTCGTGAAACTTGTAAGACCATTTTATATTCATTGATCAACTTTTTAAGTTAATGATCTAGTGATCTAAATTGCGAGGTGGCAATTTTGTGATTACTGAGAAGTCTCGTGGCGTTTATAAATGTTCAGATTGTCAGATTATAAATCTAATCCAAAGGTTGAGAATTGGTCTTACGGGTCTCATGAAAAACCATTGGTCTCACATTATCTCAAATATATATATATATATATATATATATATATATATATATATATATGATATGTGCATCTTCCATTAATGTGGTC